>NC_063162.1:67479485-67619260 GCF_023159225.1 Perognathus longimembris pacificus | reverse complement strand
CTCTAGGAAAGAAAGTACTTTTGAACATCACACTGAAAGTCAGAAAACATGTTTCCATGTTTACCCAATTAAATAATAAGTCCTTGAAATAAAATTTAAAAACATAACCTAAGCGGCGGGGAATATGGCCTAGTGGCAAGACTGCTTGCCTCATATACATGAAGCCCTGGGTTCGATTCCTTAGCACCACATATATAGAAAAGGCCAGAAGTGGCACTGTGGCTCACGTGGCAGAGTGCTAGCCTTGAGCAAAAAGAAGCCAGGGACAGTGCTCAGGCCCTGAGTTCAAGCCCAAGGACGGCAAAAAAAGAAAGAAAGAAAGAACCTAAGACTTCTTGTTATAGGATTAGGACTTAGATGTTTTAGGACCTATTAAAATATGGTGAAAATTTTTCCTAGATAAGGAAAGGTCGCAGCTTGTGAAAGGTCTCTGTATACCTGGTGTGTGTACCGGCACATGAGACTCCCCTCTAAAGGCAGTAGGAGCAAAGGAAAGGGAAGAAATAGCTGAATCTTCTCAACACCAGACTGGATTCCCCAGAGCCAAGGTTTGTTACTTATCAGGGTTATTAATTTCACTGTTAGTCATGATTACCATCCCTGCCTGTAGCCAAAAGGAATCAGACAGGGCTGCAGCAAATGATGGAGCTTCTTTTGTCTTTTCAGAGGCCAGAGGCCTCTTTCCTTTCTTCTTAGCCTTTTTGACATAGCAGCTCTGAAAAAATGAATGCAAAACTATTTTTTACACAAAGGTAAGCCTTTCTTCATAATGCCTTGGTTATCTCAGATATTTGCTGTACCGAGGGAATGCTGCCCCTGAACAACTATCACTGCTTGCTTCTTGAGTGAGTACTGATCCTTTGTGCCTCGGGGTTTGTGTCTGTGTCCTGCTCACTTCCCTTAGCTCTTACTTATGCTCCTTTGCCTTCTTTTTTCCAAGTCTGTATTTCCTCAGGTACTTCTTGTCTTACCCATGACCTTGTGCACTCATCTCTTCCCACAGCATTCATTCTAGGCTGTGTATGTAGGGAAGTCCTGAGTGGATTTGTTCAAGCAGGTCTTTCCATATAATCAGCAGCCGGGTGCTCATCCACACTGAATATTTCCATGGGTACTCCAATCTCATGATAGCACAACCTGGTCTTAGTATGTCACCAGTCCCAAGTCGCCTCCTCAGGGACCTCATTCCAACAGATAGTTACCCAATTTTAGAATTCCAGCTATCTCCCTGATTTCACCAGTCATAAAAGTTTGTATCACTCCATACTGTGAGTTGCTCTAGATCAGATTTGGAGACCTTTGTGGTAAAAAAACATTATAGTTATGGCATGTTTGTTCATGGAACACTGCTTATAATTGCAGCCATAAGATGCAACATCTCAAGACTGTTGACTTCTGATGTTTCCTTCTGCCTCCTCACTTTCTCACTTAATTCCTTACCTAGTACCCTGTGCCACACTCTCCCTCCTCTGCTCCCTCTCCTGCCAGCACAAGATGACCCCTCCTCCAGACTGCACGCCCCATTGTCTCTGTCATCCATGGAAGGCCTCCCAGGTGTGTTTATTTTTGTCCCTTTTTTTTCCACATCCCTGTTCTCACCTTGGCAAAGACATCTGTCCTCATGTCTTACATATTTTCCTTTGTATTACTATATTTTTCATGAAAATGTTTTGTGGTTTTGTTTCAATAATTTTTAATATGACATAAAATAAAACTAGTATCTTCTGTGGGTACAACCATGCATGTAATTCATCCCCAGATTGTAGCTACACTTTCTCCTTGCTCCTCATACCTGACAACCACTGTGTGATATACCCTTAATTGACATTATTCAGTTTTCTTAACATTTGTGTCATTTTTCCATCCCATTTTCCCATTCAGTGCTGCATCCCAAGTGTAACATACAGTTAGGCACTGTAAAACCCATGGGGTTGTGCTTGTATTTCCTCCTATCCCCAGGATGCTGAGAAAGATGCTGTTTTCATCTGTGTTTTGTGGATGAGGCGAGTGAGTGCTACGCAAATTGCTGTAAGGAATAGGAATGAGATGCTAAGGTGCAGACAGGGATGAATGCATTTGTTCATGTCCACATCTAGCTAATCCTGTCCATCCAGTTCTGCCATTTCTGCTGGCTGAAGGGTTTGCTCAGAGCTGTCTGTCTGGAGGGGACACCATCCCTCTTGTCACTTCCATCATTGCTCTTTCTTAGTCAGTTGTGAGGCTTGAACTCTGGCCTGGGCACAGTCCCTGGCCACTTGAGTTCAAGGCTAGCACTCTACCATGTGAGCCACAGCACCACTTCCAGTCTTCTGGTGGATAATTGGTGATAAGAGTCTCATGGACTTTCCTGCCCAGGCTGGCTTTGAACTGCAATCCTTAGATCTCAGCCTCCTGGCTAGCTAGGATTACAGGTTTGAGCCACCACTGCCTGGATCATTGCTCTTTCTTTACCTCTCCTCATCTTCTATCCTCTCACTTCAAGCTGAGCTTCCCAGCTTGCTTGGTTCCTCCATGTGTCCCCATGGCCTCTCACTGAATTCCTCAGATACACTTGGTCCTCACTGAATGTTGGTTGACTAAAAGACTGGGTGACTCCCAGGCTATTGCGTAATCCAGTCATCCAGTCCAGGGCTGGAGTGGTCAGTGAAAATGTAGAGGAAGGAAATCACATGGCAGAAATTGTCAAGAAATCTTGCTGACTCCGAAGTTGGCTGGGGAGCAAAGGGCAGAGGATCCTCAGCACTACCAGCCCTTTGTTATTAGAGAATGATTGCCTAAGGAATGACCCTGGATGACAAGCATTCCAGGCTGATAGAACTGTGGCCATGAGTCTTTGCCCAGAAGGTGAGAAGGTTGTCAGGTGGGTGAAAGACTGGAATTCAGCAGAGCATGAATGTCCAGGTGATGATGAGACAGTCTGAAGAATTCCCAGTTTGCATTCTGTGCTGGAACTGGATCTGGCAGAAAGGAACAACCCACAACGCAATTTGCTGCCTTACAACCTTTCAGCACAGAGGTGGTCATGGAAGCCTGAAGAATGGTGTTCCCCACTCTGGAGGGATGGGGGAGAGCCAACCACAGAGGCATAACCATTGAGCTTAGGGAGATAAGCTCACCTGTAGGGCAGGGTGAAGAAGGAACAGGGTGATATGTGTCAGCAAACCTTAGCGGCCTGAGGTGAGAAAAGATGAGGAAGGAGAGTTTTAAAGAAGATCCAGTGGTGTGTCTGCTATTTGTGAGGTCCAGGGACATGTGGCTGAGGAATCTGGAATGTGGCAGTGGGGTTTGGATGCACTGTGGCCCACATTCCTTGCTGAAACAGAGACATGTGGAAATGAAAGCAAGTTTGCAGTGAGCCCAGCGGGTGAGAGGAGACCAAAGTTGTACCTAAATGCATGAGGAGTCAGAATGATTTGGGAGTGAGTTTTGATTAGGACACGGTGAGACGAAGATAGTCCCAGAGATGGAACAGCACAGGACATCCAGCTCATAGGAACTCCACGTAGGAGAGTCAGTAGAGGCACTGCCAGCTCTGGTGTTATTGTTTTTTGTTAACCTCTGAGCACCCTTCAGTTATCCACACCCATCTTAATTGGTTGTTTATGCTTTCCCCTATTTCTAAATGATAAAAGACATTGAAAGACTGAAGATGAACCCTCCTCTTTCTCCTACCTCTGTTTCTCAGTTCCCCAGTAACTCATGTTCTTTAGGACATGGGGCTAGTTTCTTCTTGGCCATCGTGTCAGAGAGATTATAATCATACAAGCACTCCTCCCTTCATCCATCCATTTAGTGTGTGTGTGTGTGTGTGTGTGTGTGTGTGTGTGTGTGTGTGTGTGTGTGTGTCCCAGTCCTGGGGTTTGAATTCAGGACCTGAGCACTGTCTGTGAATTTTTTTTTTTTTGTTTGGCCAGTCCTGGGCCTTGGGACTCAGGGCCTGAGCACTGTCCCTGGCTTCTTCCGCTCAAGGCTAGCACTCTGCCACTTGAGCCACAGCGCCGCTTCTGGCCGTTTTCTGTATATGTGGTGCTGGGGAATCGAACCTAGGGCCTCGTGTATCCGAGGCAGGCACTCTTGCCACTAGGCTATATCCCCACCCCCTGTCTGTGAATTTGGGGGCCCCAGGCTAGCACTCTACTACTTGAGCTGTAGGTCCACATCCATTGTTTTTTGTTTGTTTTGTTTTTTGTTTTCTGTTGGTTTTGTGGATGGGAAGGGGGTCAGTTAAGTGAAGGTGAGAATTTCACAGTTTTCTGCCCAGGCTGGCTTTGAACAGTGATCCTCAGATCTCAACCTCCTGAGTACCTAATATTACAGATATGAGCCACCAGGCTATATATAAAGTGTAGCAGAGAATTTATACTGTTATGTATCTTTGTCTTTCTCCCCCAACAATATATATCTTGGAGAGTATTTACTTCCAGTACATAGGGAACCAATGCATTCTTTTGTGTAGTTATGTCATATTCAATTTTATAGATACAACATTGCTTACATAACTACTCTACTACTAGCTGATTATTTTTATCATTGGCTTCTTATAAACAAGGGTAAGCCAAATTCTTTTTACTGGGTAGCTTGTAGGATACGCTCTCAGAGTATGATTTGTTGGAGCCAAAAGGTAAGTGCGATTTCTATTATGATGGCTATTTCTAACTTGCTCTTCCTTTGCCTGTTTTTCTCTCCATGTTCACTAGTGTTCTCTTACTATGACAAAGTTTCTGAGGTTTGTGGTGTCCCAGTACCTCACAGTGGGGTCCGTGGAGGAGCTGATCTCTTTACCTCATGGCAGTCAGGAAGCAAAGAGGAAGAACCTGGGTTTTCAATATCTCTTCCATGGCCACATCCTGTGTCCTCACTTCACTTTACTTTAAACTTCTAGTGACTCTCCTTTTTTCTCCAAACATTTCATCTCATAAAGATTCCTTTCTCTAAGTTGGTGGAACATAATGCTCTGAATGCTAACTTTCTTGAACTCTGTTTTCAGGTCTGGAGTGCCAAACATTAGTGTCTCATAGACTGAGGGGAGGGGAGGATGTTTAATCTAGGACTTTGATTTACTTTTATGATTAATAGGTGTGTTCCCTTTGTGCTTTCTCAAAAACCACACTGATTTCTTTAATACCATCTTTTCAGTTCTGCTCTGTACATTACCAAGTAGGCTATTCACGTTAGCATTACTGAAACAAATGCCTGAGATAATTGGTTCATACAGTAAAAGGTCTATGTTGGGTCAGAAATTGAAGGTGCCAGTCAATGGTCATTTGCCCTATTGCCTTTGGGCCTGTGGCAAGGTGCCCCAACACAACAGGACACATGTCTCAGAAGAAAGCCGTTTACTCATGAGCAGAAGGGAGAAGCCATGGTCCCCAATAACCAGAAGACCTCCTGCTAGGTCCTGCCTGATAAAGGTTCCCCACAATCCAGGATTGCTAACTTCTTGATGCTGAATACCTTGGCTTCTGGGAGAGACACTTCAGATCCAAATTATAGCACTATATTCTGTATCATAAAACATGTCTCAGAACTGGGTACTGGTGGCTCACAGTAGCTGCTCAAGAGGCTGAGAACTGAGGATCCTAGTTTGAAGCTCACCTGGTCAGAGAAATCTGAGCAGCTCTTCAATTTACCAGCAAAAAATCAGAAGTAGAAGTCTGGCTGAAATGGTAGAGCACCAGCATTAAGGGCAAAAGCCAAGGAAGGGAGAGCATGAAGCCCCATGTTCAAGCCCCAGTACTGGCACACATGCCAAAAGAAAAGTCTCTGCACACTGCAAGAGATTTATATCATTGAAAGAATATTCTCTGGCCACGTGGAACAAAATAAGATGTCAGTAATAAGAACATTTCTAGCATACCTTGAAAGACTTGGAAGAAATCTGAGCTAAGGCTAGAGCAAAAGAGAAAAGAAGAGGGGCAGTGTCAGGGGTGGCAGCTGGTGACAGATCACAAAGGTGAAGGGAAGGGACAAGTCTGAGGTGACATTCCTATTTCTGTGCTCAGAAACATTCAACACCTGGGTTTAAGGGATACATGGAAGTAATTTGTAGAAATCAGATTACATTGAGTTGTCTCATAATCTAGAAATGTAGACCTGATATTCCCTGTAATCAATATCCATGTAGCCTCCTGCAGTGCACTGAGATGGTATGTAAGGTGTCACAGTAGAGTGGCCATGGTGGTGGCTAACCTGTGGAGAGCTATAGTAAGGACGTCAACCACGTAGGTCCTGTTTCCAAGTGCCCCTGTCTGCCAGCATCTTATATAGCTGCAGTAACTGCTGAAGGACTCATCAGATACTCACGTCCCTGGAAGATAGAGGACGAGGCCACAGCTCAGGCTGGGTAGCAGAACTTTCAGCAGAGAATTCTTTCATCATTAGAGAGGTGGCAATAGGTAGAGAAAGCCAATTGGAGGTGGGCACTTGGAAAGTTTTTCACACAAAAACATGAGTAAAGCCACATCAGGATGTGTTGGGCAGAGCTGACTTACCTGTGAGCCCAGGAGAACCTTAGTCCAGCCACAGTATGACAGCTGGCCTGTGTTGTGGGACGGTAGCTCTTCCTGCTTCCTCTTGGCTGTCCTTTGCTGTTCTCTGCTAAATGACAAACTCCACCTGGTTTGTTGTGTTTCAGCCTGTGAGGAAGTTGGGCGTGGTGGTGGTTGGTGTTGGCAGAGCTGGATCCGTGAGGATGAGGGACTTGCAGAATCCAGAAGGATCCTCGGTGTGCCTGAAATTGATCGGCTTCGTTTCCAGGTGGCTTGGACTTGCTTGGTACCCTATAATTTGCAGAAAGCATGGTAAAAGATAAGGCAACAAAACATAGACATCGTCTAGATGAGAAAACCATACAAGTCTTTCCCACAAAGTCTCAGGTTTGAGCTGAACTTGCAACTGAAAAGGAAGGGGCCTTAAGCTGGTGTGGGCATCAAGTGGGGACCCCAAGACAGAACAGGGAAAACGAGCACCAGGCATGTCTGCTACAGAAGGGACACAGTAAATACAGGGTGGGGTTGGCCTACAAAAGGCTGGTGGATGTGTGGGAGTTTATCATTCCACCAGCTATCAGAGAAGGCATCCTTATGGTGGCCCCAGGAGTCACACACCTTCTGGCATTCTGAGTCCCATACATAGTCAACATCACTAGTTCAATGAGGAAGCTGAGCCATAGGAAGGTTAAGTAGTTTTCTAGAGATCACAACCTGGAAAACCTAAGAATGTAAGACTGAATGATTCCAAAGCTAATCTTTTAAACACTGGGTGTTCTCTTACATTAATACTTTTAAACCCACTTTTCTTTAAAGACCATTTATTTCCTACAACAGATAGGAAACCAAGCCTATCACTCTGTTTCTTCCTTTCCCCAACCCTACTCACACACACAAACTCACCAACCATCACACCAAGCTGATTCTGTACAATGTCATTTACCAGCATTAATAGTCAGCTAGATGGAGACACTAAACTAAATAAGCAGACTATTGTAATTTTTCATGCTGGAGAGTCTTCATATTGTAATTCATCAGGACACATTCTTACAGTCTGTTTGTTCCTCTAAGTGTTGAATGTGAACTTTTAAGCCCCAGGAAGCCCTAGAAGTTCTAGAATTGCTCTTTGCCAAGCTTCTTCATATAACACTTTAAGAGTTTCACACCCAGTAACAGCCTGTGTATACTTCTCTGAGGCTGCATTGGAACCCCACTCCAGCTCAAGGATAAAGTGGACTTTCTTTTCCCCAGCCCCATAGTGGTAGGAAGATGGGCAGTTCATGCCAATGCCTTATACCCACACAGCTTACACCCTGCCATTACCACAGTGTTCCTCATTACCCCCTGGCCTGTTTCTGCTGTACCCTCCAGGAATCCTCTTCTGAAACCCTAGGCTAGCAGTCTTCTTTGCCTTTTATCCTTGAACCCCTGCTTTTCAGCACATTCCTCATGTGGCCAGCTTTCCATTGTGTGTGTGGGGGGGGGTGGGTATGCCTATGTGTGCCTTCTGCTCATGGAAAGGTTAGGGTTTTGTTTAATTTTATTTCTCCTAGAGTGCCTAGCATATGGTTGGCATGCACTAATCCTGATCACATCCTATAGTGAGTTGGATGGTCCATGGAAGGAAACATAGCATATTATTCTTGGGGAGACAACTTCCCCAAATTCCTTCCTCTTGCCTTGACTGCGATTGGCTGGAGCCTCTGCTGGTAGCTATGTCCATTGTTGTCAGGGATTTTAGCCCTGCCCCTCCCTCCAGCTCCCCCGACCTGTGGGAGAGATGGGGAAGGCATGCCCCAACCAAGGAGCCAAGAAAGGATAGGGTCGACAGACTGCTGGCACCCAGCCCTCCCTCCAGGGAGGACAATCAGATGCGTCTGGGAGTCAAGTCTGTGCAAGATCTTGTTTATTGAGGAAGTACATACAGCTAAATAGGGCAGAGGAGCCAATCAGGTCAAAGATCGGCAGGATGGGGAGGGGTGTAAGGGGGGAGGCATGAGCTGTCCTAAGGGCAGAAGAGCTGGTGTGTCACAACCCACAGAATCGCCTCCGGGTTCATCGTTACGCGCCATCTTAGCCACCTGTGGCCCAAGGACTGAGAAACAGGCGGGACCAGCTGGTTGACTCTGGGCCTGTCCCACACCTTCATTGTCCCTTGAGGTCATCTGTTGTTCAGCCTCAGCACTGGGCATGGGACAGACTACCATGCCTTTTGTTCTTCCATCGCTGGACTCCTCCATGTCCTGTATGAGTCAGAGTACCTGTGCTCCTGTCCTGGTCCTGCTCCCATCCAGCTGTGGCACTTGGTAGAGGAGGCAGAGACCCTCACCTTCTGCTTGACAGTCACCAGGCCTTGAAGTAAGCAAAAGAGCTTGAATTCAGAAGGTGAATGGCACCCCAGGAATGTTCTGGTTGGATCTAGGCTATATTTTGTACCCAAGTTTGACTAAGTGTCTGGAACTTATTTGACATTAAAGGATATTATTCTTTTATTTTAGAAAAATAGTACTCAGAGCCTCTCTTGGCTTCTTACCAGCACTGGCAGTGTTGGCTCCCAGGTCCAGATCCCCTGACTACCCAAAGTTACATGGGAAATGCCCCAGATGTGGGAGGGAGGACATTAGGTCCTTTCCAAAGGCTGATGTCTGGGCATTGTTGGGAAGGATGAAGGGCAGTCCTATTGTGAGCACCCTTTCTGCACTGTTCTGAACTAGACGGGAGCTTGGCAGCATCGCAGACGTGCAGCAGATGTCTTTGGAAGATGCTCTTTCCAGCCCAGAGGTCGAGGTGGCCTTCATCTGCAGTGAGACCTCCAGCCATGAGTGCTACATCAGGTGGGTTCTTTGCTGGAGGCAGTCTTTGCCTGTGCACGGAATAAGCGCTGAGCCAGCTAGAACCCTGCACCTGGGTTTTTAAGGCTAAGAGAAGACTTGTGGTTGTTTTGGAATCTTTAAAAGCTGCTGTCAGGCCTCTACTGGGATAGTGTGTGTTACTGTGGTGATTTTCTCCATGTCCCTGGACAGCATGCTGAATCTAGGATGCACAGCCACTATATCCCTGCCTGGCTGGTGCTCAGAGCCTGCTCAAGGATCCTGAGGCACTCACTGGGACCACAACAAGGCTTCATTTTGAGAAGCTTATGTGGCCTGTGGAGAGGGGAGGCTGGAGGAAAGGTGTGGAGCCGGTGGAAAGAAGCCTGAGGGAGGCATCTCTCCTTTTAGAGAGCCTGTCTAGTAAGTCTGTTTGATCCCCTAAAGCCCCTAAAAATGGGAGGGCAGGAAAGATTGCACATTTACAAAAGCTCTTTTGGCTCTTTAATTGTTCCATGTTGAAATGTTCTTGCCATATGTGTGTAAGGAGATGGTGTGCTGGAAGACAGGAGATGTTTCTGCTTGCAGAGCAGGAGAAGCTCAGTGGGGCATCTCCGGGGAGTGGATGCACAGCCCAGAGCTCTGCAAGCCTTTGGCAGGGCCTGGTACGCTGGGAGGAGGCCCAGGGAGGAGCTGGGCCAGGTGACAAGGCTTGTCACTGCCTCCCTGAGGTGCAGCTTCCTTTCTGGGTTCTCACAGGAAACCCAGAGGCCACTTACTGCTGTTCCTGAGAGTCAGTTTAGCCCTAAGTAGACAATAAAATTTCCTTTGAGTCCCCTTCCAACTTCTTGGGCACCAGGGTAAATTTCCTTGAAAAGGTGATCTATTTATTCTGGTATCTCTAAATGCCTACAGCCTGGTATGAAGACAATCATTTTCACACTCCACAGGACAGCGTTGAAGGTCTTTCAAAGTATGGTCCTCAGGGACTACTATGTTCTCACACACACGGGTGCGAGCACTTTCTCGCTCTCGCTCTCGCTCTCTCTTTCTCTGTCTCTCTGTCTCTGTCTCTCTGTCTCTGTCTCTGTCTCTCTCTCTCTCTACCCCCTATCCCCTCCCCTCCCCAGCCTACCTCCAGCACACTAAAATTTGCAAATGGAAAAAATCTCAGAAAATGCCAAGAAACATGTTAGGCAAAACTGAATCTGGAAAATGACTTCTACTAACAGGACCTAATTCAGATGTCCTAGGCTAAACCTGGTCAGACTGCTTCAGAGACGGCTCACTGCTATGGGGTCTGTAGTCTTTCTAATACTGTGGAAGAAGTAGTTTGTTTGAGAATATATTTGTGTCCCACATATATATGTGTGTCCCACAGTAACTGAAAAATAGTATGTAACTGAAAGCCACTGATTGGACATGTATATCAGAGCTGAAGAGGCTCTCAAAGGGTACTCAGCCATCTCCCAGCACTCCCTTCCACCCTGTCAGTGATCATTCATACACAGATGCTATTCTCCATCTGGAGGATCCCCTGAGTGACACTCGTTTGAACAGTTCTTGTGCTATGTTTCTTGTTTTTCCAAGGCAGTTCCTAAGTGCTGGCAAGCACGTCCTTGTGGAATACCCCATGACACTGTCACTGGCAGCCGCTCAGGAAGTGTGGGACCTGGCGCACGAGAAAGGTGATGTATGCTCTTTGTCTGCACGACTCCCTTCCTAAGGTGTTCCACCTTGAGGAGTGTGACTTCATCTCTGTACCTTTCAAGCTGAACCCATTTCAGCCATGCTGCTCTGCCTCCACTATGGATGGATGCACAAGCAAGGGACATGGCGGGCACAGGGATGGGTGCAAATGTGTAAACTTTTCTTTTCCAGTTTACTTTATTGTTGTTTTAGAGGTGATAAACAGTGCAGTGTCCTTCACATACATCCAGAAATAAGTACATTCTCTTCCACACAATGTCATCTGTTCTCCCTCTCCCAGCTCCACCCACACTTTGCATAGTTCACGTTCATCAATGTCCGGTGCAGTCCGTGCACTCCACTGCTGCACGTTTTCTCCCTTTTTTCTCTGATTCTGTGCCTTCCCCCCACGTGCCACAGACGTAAATATGAATACGCCATATATAAGGTAAAGAATACAGAGTCAGCAAAAAAGAATAAATTCAGAAAAAAGTCCTTCGTTTCCACATATTTGGGCTTCATATAGAAAATGTTTCATATATATGAGTATATATATATATGTAGTTTCTTTCGACACAAGCTAGAGTCAGGACTTTTTGCTGATTATATTGCCAATAGAAAAGTGCCCCAATCAGAGTACTTGATTGTTCTATGTGTATTTTCTATAGTTTCTACATTTTCACCTAGGTAACAACTATTTAGAAATGTTCACTGTATGTGAAGAATGTGAAAACTCTTTTATGTACTTACTGTACTTAATGCTCAGATAAACTCTTGAAGAAGGTGTTTTACTTGCTCCTGCTGTAACCGAATCCCTGAGCCTTGGTATCTCATAAAGAAAACAGATTTACATGAGGCTCAGTACAAAAGCTAGAATTCCAGGCTTAACCAGCTGTATCCACTTGGCATGTGGAGTGGGCCTCCTTTTGTCCCACACCCAGTGGAAATGTGGAAAGGCTGGCTGGCACATTCACACAGAGAAGATCTGAACTCCCCTTAAGAGCCACTTCCATCCTGTGAGGGCAAAACAAAAGCATTGGTCTGTTTGTGGGAGGAGGGGCCCAGATTCATCCCACTGGACCCCTCTGCCATGTTTACAACCAAGCAGTAAGACACTGGAACCCTGCTGGGAGCAATATTTATAAGGAACATGTGTCCTGTCCTGAGGCAGACACAGAATCTCAAGATGTGCAACTGTACACAGTGGTCCTAACTGGCTTGTGTTTCCCATTTTTGTCATGGCAGGAAAGGTCTTGCATGAAGAGCACATAGAACTCTTGATGGAGGAATTTGCATTCCTGAAAAAAGAAGTCGTGGGGAAAGAACTGCTGAAAGGATCCCTTCACTTCACAGGTCAGTTTAGTGTGCAGACACATTGAATGCCCAGCTCCTTTCCTTCTTCCGGAAGTTATAGGAACATTGGCTGGGTGGACAGTATTTCATGTATTGTATATTGGACTATATACTGTATGGTAGTCATTCTTTGAGAGCTTCCTGTTCTCATGAATGGATGGATTCTCATGTGGGAGTCAGGACCTGAGTCCTGAGTGATCACTCAGTCACCTGAGTGATTTTTCTTAGGGAAAGCAGATCTTTAGGATCCTCGACCTCATTGAGTGTAAGATCCTTCATGTGTTCAATAGTTTCAAAACAAGGCAACTTCATAGTTTGTCTGGTCATTGAAAATGTCATACAAGAGTTGTGACAGGAGGGATAACAATTCAAGTGTCATATAACTCATATGATAGTCATGTAAAGTTGGCCATTATTACCTTTGGTACAGGTAAAACAATAGATGCTCATAGGCCTTGAGCTCACACACCAGTCATGTGACAAGCCAGGCTGGAGTTTCACTATGTGGCAGAAACTTACAGGAGCTTTTTAGTAATGTGTTCAGAGGAGATGAACTACAGGAGATGGTAAGCAACCCAGACAGAGCCGATTTTCCTTCTAAGTCTGATGCTTCCCTTCGATCCTAGTGCTTTCTCTTACTTTTGTTTGCTTTTACTTAGAACTTTTCTGTGTGTCACGCTGGGGCTTGCACTTAGGTCTGAATGTTCTCTGCTTTTTCCCTCAAGGCTAGCACTCTACCACAGGTGCCACAACTCCACTTATGGCTTTATGGAAGTTAACTAAAGATAAGAGTATCACACACTTTCCTGGCCCAGCTGGCCTCAAATCAAGTAGCTTAGCTTATAGACATGAGCTACCAAATTCTCTGGATCTTCTTCTACAGCATACTCATTGTTTTAAGTGTTAATGTCACAGTTATAACAAATGTTTCATCAACATAATGCAACATATACGCAGTCTTCAGTTTAGGTTCTGTTTAAGATTTGGGCTAAGGCCAGAGGTGAGCATTGAGCATCATGTTTGAGCAGAAATTCTAATACTTAATCCTAATACCTGAGTGTACTTTTTATGAAGACTTAAGGAAACATTTTGTACTCTGTCAGCTTGTTGACCTTGAACTAGATGAAAGGTATTGCTGTTTTCTCCAGTCTTTTAAGATATTCTGATGTGTGCCATTTCTTGTGGAGTTTATAAGAATCTATGTTTCAGGGCCGATAGAGGGTGGCTCGTCTCCTTTGGGTGGTGATGGGAAATAACTCAGGACTTCAGACCTGCTTCACATGAGCCATGCTTCAGCTTTTGCTTTTGCTTTGTTTGTTTGTTTTTCAGATAGGGTCTTGCACATTTAGCTGGTGCCAGCCTGAGTCAGTGATCTTCCTACCCCTTCTGCCTCCTGAGTACCTAGGACTACAGGTCCTGCTTTTTGAGATAGAATCTTACTAACTTTTGTCCAGGCTGGCCTGGGCAAAAGTGTCCCTGTCCTGTAGGTGATATTACAGGTTTGCACCACTGTGCTTGGCTGCTGGATGACTTTCAATCATTTATTGAAGAGCATGGAGATATGTGTGTATGTGTGTGTGTGCACGCACTTGTGCGCACACGCATATGGGGCTATGTATGGGCATGTAAATATGCTGACTATATTAGAAGCCTAAAAGTCCTTATTACCCTCTTTAGCTGAATTGCGTGCTGCTGCCAGTAGCACGTCTCATTTTACTAGCAAAATGGAATTTCAAAATTAAAAGGGAGTTGTTTTTGTGAGTCCACATTTAGCCACCAGGTAAGGCAAGGTCCCTGTGTCCATCTGCTCTCCCCTGGCTGCTGGACTCTTTCCCTTGTGAAGCATTTTCTTCTTGCCAGTCCCCTCAGCATTTGTGCTTCCACACCACTGGCCCTTTGTCAGGCATTCTCTTCTTGCTAGTCCTCACAGTATTTGTGCTTCCCCACAGCTTGCCCATTGGAAGAGGCGCAGTTTGGCTTTCCTGCATTTAGTGCCATCTCTCGTCTGACTTGGCTGGTGTCCCTCTTTGGTGAGCTTTCTCTTGTGTCTGCCACTTTGGAAGAGCGAAAAGAGGAGCAATATATGAAAATGACTGTGCATCTGGAGACCAAGGACAAATGGTAAGTTGTGAGAGACAGTAATAGGAAGGAGACATTGGGATGTGTCCGTTGTTCACAAGGATGACAATAGAGAAAACCCCAAGGGGCACAGCCAGGTGTTTACTGCAGAGAGCTGGCAGCTTCCAAAGTCTAGGAAGGATCCTCACTTGTGCTGTCTCCATTTGCCAGTGAGTGGGTCGTGGCTTATGGAATTGAAGCATGTTTACTGTGGTTTTGTTTGTGTACTTACTTTAGAGATGGGGTTCTCACTGTTTTCCCAGGAAGGTCCCGAACTGTTTGGCTCAGGTAATCCTCTTGCCTCACCCTCCCAAGTAGTTTGACTCTAGGCCTGCACCCCTGCTCCCAGCTCCTTTCTTGTAGCTTTATTGATGTGGAAATGGATGTGTAAGAAACATCTTAAAATTCTTCAGTGCCTCAAATTTGAAGGACTTGAGAAATTTTCTGAGATAACTCAGAGTATTTATATTACCTCAGGTTCTATCCACTGTCTTTCAGCTGTCTTCTTAGCCTGTGACTGGCTTGTGACTGTGCCTTGGAGGAATGCTTTGGCATGTGTCCAGTTATTTTCTCTCTTCCTTCCCCCTTATCTGATTCTGTAAGCTAGAATGAGACACTTCAGCTCCAAGAAGGAAACGGCACACATTTGGAGCTACTGATAATTGTTGTCGTAGGACAGAATTCCTCAAGTTACCTTCAGACAGTGTAGTTGAGTGAATGAGAACACAAAGTAATCGTGAAAATGGCCCACAGAATACCTAGAAAAGTAGCGGTCAACCATCCGACCCTTGTTGTACAAATGCAGTCTAAGGCGATGCTTTGTGGCTAGCATGGCTTGACCATTCACGAGCGTTTGCAAACTCAGTCTTTATACCAGCCTAGTGAGGTGGGCATCCAAAAGTCTTCCCAAGGACGCTGTTAGACCTTTCCTTGTCTGGAACAAATGACAGAGAGAAATTGATTTCAGGAGGAAAGGTGTGTTTTGGCTCCCCTTCAGGCCTTTCAGCGCAGGCACAGTTGTGATGAGCTGGTGGTGAGGCTGACATCATGAAATCAAGAGTGAGCAGTGGCAGAGGCTGCTCACCTCCTGCGGCCAAAGCAGGCTGCACAGTCCATGAAGGGGCAGGGTCAGACACACACCCAGTGATCTCCTTGCACTAGACCCTAACTCATAGGTTTTCAGCACCTCCCCAAATAGACCCACAACAAAGGAGCGAGCCTTCAACTTGGGACACTATGCAGCCATTTTCTCTTCAACCACTAACTGATACAGGGCTCTGAAGTCCCTAGGCCAGTTGCTTTTTGCAGCACTCAAGCTGTGTGAATTCTCCCTAACAGTGCTGGAAGCACACTGAACCAAGTTTAGACTTCGGGAGTTACTGTCTGTACTTCCTCACAGTGCTCACTTAGCATTGAGGGGAAGGGTCACCGGCCCCACATCCCAGAGGGAGTTAGGACATTTCAGTGCTGCTTACTCCCAAACTCTAGTCCCTCCTAACTTACTGGCAGTTTTTCAATTGTTTTTATGGCTATGCATTCAGATATTGCTTAAGCCAAACTCATGCAGCTATCCAGTATATAAGCAGTGACTAAATCGACTGCATCCGGGTCCTCAAGGTGCTGTGGAAGGAGATCACAGGCCTGTGCCCTGCCTGGTTCCTCAGGACTGGCTAGAAAATTGCCACCTCGGCAGCACTACAGACAGGGGCTGACACTGGGTAGAGGATGTGGCCAGGCAGCTTCCTGCAAAGGGGACAAGCACTGTCAGTGCTCTGGTTGGTGAATATTTGATTTGTCACTATTGATGAGGGATGAAAAAGAGGAAGCCCTAGGGAGCCCACGTCTGGCTTTGTTGGACCATGTGGAATCACTTGCTGTACACACTCAGAATATGAATGGACCAGGCCTCTCCTTTAGGTCAGAATTTACCTGGGAAAAGATTCTTCCTTTTGCACAGGCAGACATCACAGCTCTTACCTGAAATCCAGAAAAGAAACAACCAAAAGCAACTCAGAGAAAGGAGGGTCACACTTTGAAGAACTGACATGTATCTGACTTTGATTTTAGGTTTTCAGGAGCTCTGATATGTGCTCCAGTGAGAATCTGAATAGAATAGAGAGGACTGATTTTGAACCAATAGTTTGCATTTTCCTGCATGGGAGGTGATGGTGAGAGAGTCATTGAGATTGTGATGAGAAGAACACTAAGGATCCTTCCTCATGAAATGTTCACACTTTAAACACACATGATTGCAAGTGGTACTTGGATGGCCTGTCTTCCATACATGAACACTCTGGAAGGAACAATAAAACTCCAGGAAAAAAGTCCTGAGAGGCTCTGGGCTAGGGATTAGTTGTGTACTTCTCGCTACTCAGGAAGCTGGGATCTGAGGACCCCATATGAAGAAGCCACTGCAGGCAGGAGAGTCCATGAGTCTCTTATCTCCAAATAAACACCAAGAGAGCCACAGGGGGAGCTGTGGTTGAAGTGGAAGAGCACTAGCCTAGCTTATAGCAGGCAAGCTCAGGCACGGTGTCTAGGCCCTGAGTTCAAGCCCCAGAACTGCACAAAAGGAAAGGTCTGAATGCCAGACTTGTTTCCACAAAGTCAATGAGTAGATTCTGCTATGCTGGGACCAAAGTAACCAAGAGCAGTTGGCACCAAAGTTGGAAACGCAGTCCCTAATGTCTTGCAAAGAGGTGAACATCTGGATGTCACTGAGCCAACATGTTGAGCCACAGCTGCAAGGAAGTTGGGTGCCCACAGAGGCCCTGGCCCCAGGAGGTTGGCAAGCCTTCCCACCTCTTTCCTGTCATGTGCTTTTTATCATGAGGATTCTCTTGTCTTTTTGCAGTCCACTAACCTGGATTGAGGAGAAGGGGCCTGGCTTCAAACGAAACAGATTTTGAAGCTTCCATTTCAAATGTGGGTCTCTGGAGAATCTGCCAAGCGTAGGAGTCAACCAGAAGATTTTCCTGAAAGATCAAGAGCTGTTTGTCCAGAAGCTCTTAGGCCAGGTGTCTGAGAAGGAACTGTCCACAGAAAGGAAGCACATCCTTCACTGCCTGGCGCTGGCAGAGGCAGTCCAGATGTGCTGCCGCCCAGAGAAGTAGGACAGGAAGCAATGGGCACTGCAGCACCGGATCCCAGTTTGCTGTTCTCAGCTGTTTCCCTTTCCCTCCATTCTTAAGAGGAGCTGAGTTGCCCTCACTCCTTTCCAGTAGCCTGATCCCCGTGTTGGAGAAAGATGATGCCTATGCCTCTACTTGCTGTGGGAGTAACACATGGGGATGGGGTCCTGGAGGTGGAGACACAGAAAGTACTTACCACGGTGAAGCTGAATTGACTGTTCTGTACTACAGCTTCGGTTTTCTCCTCCCTACGGCGCTGTGACGTGGAGTAGGTTATTGGTATATTGGCTTTTGGAAATTAAAAAAGAATAAGTCTACATCATTATAAAAGAATGAGAAAAGGCACACCAAGTACTTTGTCACAGGCATGGATTATACCTGTAGCGCTCACACAGGCGTCACATCCTAGAACAGGCAGGAGGTGTCAACCATATGGCATCAGGATAGGGTACAGCATTAGCGCCTTGGGTGGCTGGACCGGCAGCACAGTCCCAGTGATGGTGGTGCACACCGGGTTAGAGGGTGGCCTTGGGTTTTCCTGAGAAAATGCCTGTACCATGGCTCCAAGTCAGGCTGAATACATAGACTACCTTGATTCTCAATGTGTGAATGGTGGCAGTGAGTACAATTTGCCATCATCAGAGACTTCAGCACTGACTGTGACATCTGGTGCAAGGGAGAATGTAATGCCGAAGGAAAGGCCCCGCCTAGGACTCTAGAGGAAGACGGATGTCAGGGGTCTTCCTCCGGAGCTTCCCACCTCTCACCCATCCTTTCTTAAGCACCCAGACCTTGCAGCAAGCAGAGCTGAATTCAGTATCTCACTACAATGCATGAATGTGAGGAATACACATGATCACCACTGTGTCTCTGTAGATGGGAGTACATCACTATTGTGCCCTGTTTATATCTATGAGGTCCTGTTTGTACATCTCTCCATAGATAGGTGTATTGATCATGGGAGTTTCTCATGGGAAAGTTCCCAAATATAGAAGTCCTTGTCTGTGTCTGCACTTGTGAATTTCTGACACCCATGTGGAGCTCAAGTCTTGCTTTTCCCTTTGTTCTTAGTTTTTATTATAATTTTTTATTTTTTATTTTGCCATTCCTGGGGCTTGGGCTCAGGGCCTGAGCACTGTCCCTGGCTTCTTTTTGCTGAAGGCTAGCACTCTGCCACTTGAGCCACAGCACCTCTTTTAGCCATTTTCTATATATGTGGTGCTGAGGAATTGAACCCAAAACTTCATGTATACGAGGCAAGCACTGTTGCCACTAGGACACACTCCCGGTCCCCCTTTTTTCTGTGGTTCATTGTTGTCTTGCATGACTTTGAGACTCTTGCAAAGATCAACCTAGCCTTGAATTTGGGATCCTCCTGCCTCAGTCTCCCCACTGTGGGAATGAGAGGCCTGCACAACTGGTTTACAGTTTATTCTCTCTCTGGACACAAGGTACAGGAACCTCATCTGTACATGAGTGCAGTGCAAATGGTGACATGAACTCTTGGGATCCGCAATCATAGGATAGACGTAGGGTCCTACTCAGCGTAGGACATCCACACAAACGGATGCTAAGTGGAAGCACTAGGAGGAAGTGGGGTGACTTGGGGACTCCTGTGAAGCAAAAACACTTGTGCCCGGGAAGGCATTTGAACTGCATGAAGTGACTGAGTCTCAACCCAAGTCAGTGTGTCCCCCAAACCATGGACAGAAGACAGTGGGGAGGTGTGTGGAGGTGTGTGTCCTTCTGGTCTTGCTGCTGACCTACCAGAGGGCCCAGACAGCACACAGTGGACCTTTGAGGAGGTCCATTGAGACTGAGGCTCAAAGGGAGGGACTTCCAGTGATGACACCAAATCCAAAGGTGATGTCACAATGGGCAAGGCAGAGCCCACAATTCTATGCGGCTGTGTCAGTTCTGTTGTAGGAAAACTGGGGGCAGCAACATGTTTTCCTGCTGCTGCCCAGTATTTCGCAGATCAAATCCAAATGAAGAATTTGATATAATTCGCCAATGCTGGGTCATCCCTTGTCCCAGTCGTCTGTGCAGAAATCCACCATGCATGCCACAGGTGAATCTAGGGAGCCCGAGGAGAGGAAAGAGGGGTACTCCACTCACCTACTACTCTCTGGCAGCCTCAGACCCCCTGTGTGTTTCCATTTATGTGGGGGCTGTGGATACATGGGTGTGTACGTGTGTGTGTGTGTGTGTGAGTGTGACTGAGCTTACCTATGTGTACATGCAGATCAGATGTATGCCTCAGGCTGTTTTCATTGTATGGCCATGAGCCTTTGCCCAATGTGCTGTTGTTTCCATGTTTCATCTGTTTCTCCTTTCTTCACCCTAGTATGGGCGGATTTTAGCCCCAACCCTTTCAGATCCCTGCAAAGCAGGATATATTCCAGGAGGCAAGTTGGAGAAGTTAGTCGACCATTTGGTGCCTTCCCTGCTCTTTGGCGATGCCTCCTTTATCCCCGTATTTCTGGGGACCTACCGGACTTTTTCAACCCCCCACCAAGTATTGAGCCTACTGTTCAATCGGTATGTACCAGGTCTGACTCGGACGGGCCCAGGGGCTAGGGCTCGGCATGGGCTGTACCAGTGTGAATCCACTTGCATCCTAGGACCTAGCATGCTAAGACCAACATCCAAACTGCCTGAGGCTGGAGCAGTGGGATGGGCCCTCAACATGACTTTCCCACTTTTGGCCTTACACACCAGGGTAGCCAGTACTGTGGGTGTTGCTGGGAGTTGCCCCCTCTCTCATGAAGAGAGGTCAGTTCCTGACCTAACTAAACCACACTGGGAAGCCCAATGGGGACACCGAAGAGACCCTGCACCCATTGAGCTAGGTGGAAGGAAGCTAGTGGGCTCACGGTCTAGTGTGGGGATGCATTTGCAGACTCTTGGCCCCACTCAGTGGAAAGAACAGGGAGATTCTTGTCATCCTGAGCTCCATCCAATGCTCAGAGGGACCACCAGGAAGTGTAGATGTCACCAGCAGACACAGTGCAAGTGACATGTCGTGGTGTCCCCTAGATACGGCTCTTTTGCTGATCGTCATGATGAGGAGGCAGGAGCGCAGGAGCAGCTTCAACAGTGAGTGGGCTTGGGAGAAGATGGAGACCATCTGTCTTCAGGGCGGGTACATTGGAGAGCCGGCCTTGGGGAGGCTTGGGCAAAGGCAAATGGCACCCACTTGACTTGAGATTCCTGGAGGAGGGCTTGATTCCAGGCAGAAATGTGTCCACACAAGGAGCTAGGTTTGTGATCCTCTGTGCCAGAGGAGAGTGGGAGAGGCCTCTGGCACCGGGAAAGCCCAGGCACATTTGCCTGCCCTGGCAAACATCAGGGCTACACAGAAGGGGGAGGCACACCCTGCTTCATTGTGGGCATTCAGTAGGTTTCCTGGGGCTCAGTGAGCGCTCAAGGGTCAGGATGTGTTACTTGTATCAAGAGTCAGACAGAGACAGTTCACACAAGGCTCAAGGACTTCATGAAGCATACTGGAAGTGCCTCAGTGAGGACGTGCAGGGTTCTGGGGGTACCAAGAAACAGGACCACGCAGCCCAGAGTTGACCTTTTGGGAAGGGCACCCAGGGACACATGGAGGTGGGTGTGGGGCTTTGGTGAAGGGGAGAGTGGTGCTCACACCTGTGATCTAAGTCTAGTCTCACCCTCCTGTAGAGGTTGCCTGGAACCCAGCCAGGTCAGCAGGCCTGCCCTGGGTTATGGACATGAGCAGGCTCAGGAGCAAAGCTCCCACCCATGTGCTTGAGGGGATCTGAGAGGAGAGGTCCAGCCTGTGACTCTGCTGTTCCCCCCTCCCACCCTGCAACTAGAGCCTTCTCATTCATCCTGGGTTCCTGGATGAAGGAATACCCAGAAGACTTTCTTCAAGCACAGGATGCGACTTGCTTAAATCAGCTAGTCCAGTACCTACACCACAATATGGCCGGGTCCCTGGAGGAGCTTCAGGCCCGCCGTCTGCTCACCCAGCTGGAGCACATGCATGCCAAGCAGCCTGAGCTGGAGGGTGAGTACATGGGCTGGAGAGGAGACAACCGCTGTGAGATTCTGAGTTCTGTCCACTTGAAGAAAGCTCAGGCCTACCATGGGCCCAGGAGAGAGAGAGAAAGCCAGGGAATCCAGAGGCCTTGAAGGAAGCCTGGCAAGGCTCCCTGGGGTGGAATGGAGGCACTGGTGCTTGTCAGGGAGGCAAGGGTCTTCTGGCATTAGGAAAGACTGAGGGGAAGGCGGTCCTGGAGTGGATCTTTTCTTGCAGCTGTGCCTACATTCCCAATGCTTGCAGACAATGCAAGTGCACAAGAATGGGCACCTGAAGCACTGGCTCCAACACCCAGCATGGAAGCAATCCTCCCATCTCAGTCATATCTAGAACTGAGTACAGCCTCAGAACCCCCCTCAGCTCCAGGACATGCTGTGGAGCTCCAGCATGAGCCACTGGGAGATGGATATTCTGGCTCCCCTGCACCATCTTTGATGGAGCCATCTGCAGGTCAGTCCATGACCCACAGCCTTTCCCCTTCCCCAGCACCAAGTCTGGAGCTTAAACTCCAAGACTCAGCTCCTCTATCTGATTTAGGAGGGGTGACATGCAGCTCTGTGCCTGGGTCACCTAGCCCAGTGGCACCAACAACTTCAGCGCCAGGAATCCAAGCAGCAGGCCATGCAGGAGGAGAGACCATGTCAGTGTTCCCTCCAGAGTTCCAGCCACCTCAGGGCAAGGCTGAACCAATTGCAACATGCACTCCAGCACTGGAAGCATGTGCCGTTCAGCCAGTGGTTCCCCAGGCCATTACATCATATAACACAGGGCCAGAGCTAGAGGACCCAGGCCATGCAGAAGGAGAGGCCATGTCAGTGTCCACTCCAAAGTACCAGCCACCTCAGGGCAAGGCTGAACCAATTGCAACATGCGCTCCAGCACTGGAAGCATGTGCCGTTCAGCCAGAGGCTCCCCAGGCGATTGCATCATATAACACAGGGCCAGAGCTAGAGGACCCAGGCGATGGAAGACTGGACTCTGCTCTGGGTCCTTGTGTGGAGCAAGAGGAGTCTTGCTCGCTTGCTGGAGAGGCCGCCTGCCTTCCTCCTCCTGATGAGGAACCAGAGCCATCTGCACGAGAGCCTCTACCCACCACCCTGGATGTGGCAGCCGTCCCAACTGCACACCTAGACGTGGATGCCACAGATTCAGGAGGTGACTCGGATGCAGCTGGTGCCATGGATGCACAGCAGGACCTGCCAGTGGCTGATGAGACCCATCCTGCTCTGCTCTGTGCTGCAGAGCCAGAGCCCGCTCCACCTCCAGCTCAAGAGGCAGACATGCCTGCTGAAGTAGAGCCAGCTCCCAGGGAGTTCCTGGACCTGGAGGATTTTCAGGTTTCTTCCAGGGAGCCGTCGCAGATTTCCATGAAGGATTTTGAAAATGACCTGACCCGAGCACACGTGCTGGAGTGGCTGCCTGAGCTGAAGGCAGAGCAGTTCTCCCTCATGACAGTGGTGAGGAGCTAGGCAGGTGTGGGCCTGCAGTCTTTCCTTTCCACCTCTACTGCCCAAACACATCATTTCCCTGCCCAGGAGATTTCTCCTCCATATCCCAGCTTGACGGTTGCCAATCCCAGTCAAGCCATCTCCACTTCCACAGGGCCCTTGGGAGCCACAGGGTCCACATGGATCCAAAAGGCTCCAGGATTGACATGGAGGAGCAGGCAGGACCCTAGTCCCATTGGTCTTTCCCCTGGCCTTTGCACCCTTTGCCCACACTAGGGTCCTGATGACTCTAGACATCTCTTGGCACACACACAGGATCAGCCTGAGGTTGGAGCCCAAATGCCAGGGGACTGGAGACAGAAGGGAGGTGCATGGGGAAAGTCAAATCAGGCCCTGCCTGGGGCGTGCAGGCCAAGGCACCTGAGGTTGGCAGAAAGAAATCACCTTAGTAAAAGGGTGACCTCCTTCCTGTGTCCCCATGCTTTCATTAGGTTCACCCACATTCCCGGGGCTCTCAATGATCCAGAAGCAGACCCTGGAGATTCCTGAAACCCTAGACACACTCGTCAGCTTCCTGAGCCCCAGTCCCTAGCTCTGCCTCCCTGCCCAGCCAGGGGCTTTGGGTGCCTCAGGGCAGACTCTCACTGACCACTCACTTCCTCTGTCCAGGAGCTCTTCAAGAAGCTCAAGCCTTACCACTGCCTGCACTACGTACGAGCAGACCCCAACGATGAGAGACAGGAGCGCCTGGCACCCACTGTGCTTGCCATACTGACGCACTGCGACCAAGTGGCCAGCTGTGTCATCACCACCTGTCTGGGGGACCACAGTGTGCAGGCTGCAGAGAGGGCTGAGGTGGTGGAACACTGGATAGAGGTGGCCTTGGTATGCTGCAGCCGGGGCCCAGGCACCCTTCTTCCCTCTCCCACCCATGCCATGAGGCTGCTGCTCACTCACAGCCCCCTGCCTGAGGCCTGAAGCCCTGCCCATGCTCTGCCCTGGCCTGGGCTCTTTGCAACCCTGCTCTGCCATCTCCCCCAAGCACCACACCCTTCAGCCCAGTGACAAGGCCCAGCCCTAGGGCCTAAGCAGGAGCACGGGAGCTAGCTCCACAGCTCACCTCACACATTTCTCATCCCTAGCAGTGCCATCTGCTGAGGAATGTCTGCTCCCTCTTCGCAGTACTCTCTGCTCTGCAGAGCAGCCCTCTCCAAGGCCTGAAGAGGACGTGGAGAGCTGTGTCCAGGTGGGTGTGCCTTTCCCCTGGGCAAATGTTGGTTCCTCAGCCTAGCAGCCCTCCTCTGGGAGCCCCATGGCAATATCCCGCACAGGCACTGCTACTCTGCACAACTCAGACACCTTGGGGCCTGGCCCAGGACTTGCCTGCTAGACTCGGCTTCCTTTTCTGTCACATATGGCACAAGGCCACAGTGGACTTTGTCCTTTGTAGACACTGTAGCCACACCAGTCTGTACAGGGTTCTGCAAACAAAGACACTCTGGAATTTGCAGGGGGGGGGTGGCAGTGGGTTCTCCCCCAAGGCATTGCTCCAGACCATGGGCCCTAAGGGCCCCGCAAGAGCCACACCCAAAGTTCCTCTCCCATTAGGATAAAGTCTGTCCTCAAAAAGGAAATCCATTCACACTCCTCCTCTCCCTCCTTCTCCCACCTTTACCTTGTCTCTGCCCATCCTCCAGGGACAGTCTTGCGGTCTTCAAGGAGCTGAAGAGGATGTTCTCCAAGGAGACAATTTACAAGGTGCCGTGAGCCCTGGAATAAGTTTTGTCCAGGGGAGGAAGGGCAAGACTTCTCTCCCCATTGATTCCCTTTCCCAAATTGTAGTGGGAATCATGTATGAATTCTGTATGACTCCTAAGAAACCAGAAGCATCTATTCTATGCTTGGGTATGGGGTATATTGTAAGGGGAGCAAAAGGCCAACCCTGGCAACACAGTGAATGAGTGTAAGAGGAGCCAACTTGGGTGTCTGAAGGTGGAGCAACTGTCAGGATTGGAGATCTCCAGCATCCTGCTGGGATTTCCTATCAACCTTCCTCCTACTGGGTGGCCTATGAAGAGGCTAGCCTCTCTATACCCAGCCAATCATGCCTTGCTCTAATTCTATGTGGGATCCACATCCCAGGACAGAGGCCTTGCCAGGAACATGGGGTTGGGATGGAGGGGTGGGGAGTCCTCGGGACCAGGCAGCCGGAGGGAAATCTTTTTGGGGATCCAAATGTCCACTACCACAGTGTAGACAGGCCTTGGTCGAATCTCTGACCATCCCAAGGAAAGAGTCCTGATGGCTACCAGGAGCCTGAGATACTAGAGACCAGGCTGTGGCTGTCCCAACACATGGCAAGTGGGGACTCTGGAGGGTTGGATGGTGAGAGGATAAGTGTCTTCTAACTGCATGTGAAATCCTGCCAGGGGCGACCATCCAAATATATGGCCATTTGGAAGAAACTCAGGAGAGGCCAGAGGAAACCGAAGGAACTGGTGAGTGTATATGCCTGAGGCCAGACACTTCGAGGAGGAGTGGAGGGGACTCCCACAGCCCAGCCAACCTGTTGGCCCACTCCCTGAATTCCCCATCACACCTGGCCTCCGTCCACTTGGCATGTTGCCAGAGTCAACATGTGGAGCTGCAGCCACCCCAGTGGCAGGTGATGGGCTGGGCTACACAGCTTGCACATCTGTCAAGGGCCAGCCCAGGAATGAAACAGACCCAGAGTGATTCCCACATGCAGGGCTGTGGCCTTGGGTTGGGCTTGAAGGGTGGATCATTGGGGGAATGAGCTTGTGTATCACAAGATCTTCCTGGTGGCTGGCTCCATGGGGATGGGGTAAATGTGGGGAGGCCAGGGAGGAGCCTAAGAGGACCCTTCTGATCTTTCTCCACCCACTGCCACAGGACTATCCCGAGGGCACGGTCCCTCACCTGGGCACCATCCTCACACACCTGGCCTCACTGCAAAAAGACAAGGACTCCAAGAATGTGAGTGAGCAGGGGGCTCAGGGCTGGGAAATCACATTGGGGAATGGAGTGTCTTGCTGACCTTGACCCTTTGACTTCCAGCAAGAGACCCAGTCCTCCCCAGCCCCAGGGTGCCAAGCACCACAGCCATCCCCCCTGCTGATTCCCCAAGCTTCCACACCCCAATGTTGCTGATGACTTGGGGACATTTCTCAGTGGGTGGTAAGGGAGAGTGAGAATGTGACACCAGGTCTTTAAGGTGACAAAGCCTATGGGGTTAGCGTGGCCTTGTCACTGGAAGCCTGGGTGAACGCAATGTCCAGAGACAGTTGAGCAGTCAGATCCCTGTCCTGAGACCCCAGGGACTCCTTGCCCTAGACTGAGAGCAACCCTGGTCCAGGTGTGGACCCATGCTGCCCTCTGCCGGCCTGAATTGGGGGCACAAAGTGACCAGGCTGCCTTCAATGTGGAAGCCCCATTTTCCAAACACATTGGCTCTTTGATTTTCAGGGCACTTGGATATCCATGAAACAAAGACGAGAGGTGAGAAGATGAAGCCTTCCACCACAGGGAGGCAAGCTGTGCAGGCCCCTGAGGTCCTTCCTTGCCTCTGAAGATGGCCACATTTGGTACAGAGGATAGGACATGGGGTCCTGAGGGGGCATCTAGGACAGCTTCCTGGGGGTGGGCACTGCATCCTGGCAGAAAAATGAGGAGAACACTGAGTGTGAGACAGAGAGAGGAGAGTAAGCCCAGGTAAAGACCTCAGGGTAGGCCTACCCTGCTCTGGTCTACGCCCATCACTTTCCTGGCCTTTCTCTCAACCAGGAGTTCAAGGTGATGTCCCTCATCAAGGAACTGCAGGGCACGTGTCAGGAGCTCCATGTGGTTCCTGAGGTGAACTTTGTGTCATGGTTCACCAATCTGAAACGCCTCAGTGAAACTGAATGGTGAGCTGCAGCGGATCCTGGGGGCAGCAAACATGGGGATGTCCAGAACCAACCTTGACAGCCTGTATCCTGAGGCAGCATCGCACTGGGGCCCATGGAAGGCAGGGTGCAGGGGCTCCTGAGTCCCCAGGCTTCCTGGGAGGGAGCCCCAGTGTGGAGCCTGCTATCCTCACAGCCACTTCCTGTCTTAGTGCCAAGCTGTCTATGGAGCTGGAGCCTCCCGTCAGGGCAGGCTTCCTGGACAGGAACCCCAGGTGGAGCCCTCTCATGAGGAAGCCCTCAAGACAGTGAGTGCCTGGGCCCACTGGGCAAGGGAATCACAAGGGTCTGCATGGTGGCATAGCGAACCCGAGAAACTGGCCCCGGCATCCCACCTACTTCCACACAGCCACCTTGTGCTTAGGCTGTGTGTCCTGAGCTCTGCCCAGCTCACTTTCTTCATTGGGCTCACATGGTGGCCCTCAGAGCACTGGGCAGATGGGCTACTTGGAAGGGAGCAGAATAATGAAGGCTACCTCAGGCATGGGGGTGGGAGGGCAGTGGGGTCTGGGGCAGCCCTGTGTGCTCAGGGAGTCCCTGGAATTAAGACAGCCTCTCCGTTCAGTCTCCAGGCTCCTACCAGACAGCTCAGCAGAGATGGCAGCTCCCAGTTGAAGACAAGTGACCGGCTCCGCAGTGGGACTAGCAGCGCTCCACCCACCGTGCAGCTGGGTTACTCACCCCGTCCTTACTGCCACTGCTATCGTTTGTACCAGTCTGCCCCAAACATCTACAGGTCAAAGATACTTCAAGAATACGATGGAATCTTGCCACTCCTGAGCCCCCAGACCTTCAGGAGAGTTGGCCAGGAGGAGATAACCTAAGCTGCATCTCTTCACCCCAGATGCCTGCATACACTCATTGGTATAGATTTGAACAGAAGAAAATACCAACTTCCAGTGCATCCTGGCAAACACAGTGTGTGAAGCGCAAAGCCTCAAATGTCATGGTTTACCAATAAAGGAGGGTGGGTGGGTGGGTGGGTGATTTAGATTAAAATGTTGAGTTAAAACACACCTAGTCCATTTAAACCGTTTTTCTATGAGAGCAAGGTTTTGTAGGTTTTAAGTTAATGGTAGAGACTCAAACATATCCAATTCTAAGATGATATCTTCTCAGGCTTCGAGGTCATGTCTTGCAGAGTATGGAAGAACAGGTCCCCCACCCCTTGTGCTCTGTTTCGGCGAGGCTTGTTCTCCACCCAACAAGTAGCTTTGTCTTTAAAAGCTTGGTGCAAGTTGTTTCATGCTGCTGGTCTTGGAGACAGGAGTCTCCTATGCCTTCCCAGGCCTTTCAATAAGGACACCAAAATTCAATCTCTCAGAACATGGCTTCTCTGATAAGTTATTAAGTTTCAAATTCTCCTTCCTTGGGATTTCATCGAGATAAAATAATTCTTCGAAGATACAATCTACCGCGGCTCACAAAAGCATAACTGGAACGGTCCTATCGAAATATGGATACTGGATCTACGTAACCTAATCTTGATATCTTAATAGAAGCTAGTAGCTGATGATAACTTTCTGAGAACTCTAGAGGTGATGGAGGACATTTTTTGGATTGCAGATGTGTCATGATTGTAATAGGGAGGTCAGATGTGGCCAGCACCATCATTGACTGCGGAGGGGTGTCAGATTGACTCCAGCTCAGATTAGAGCAGAAGCCAACTCTATCTTTGTCGGGACCCCTTTCACCCTCGCGCGTGTTCCGCCCCGTCCTTCTGGGCAGAAAGCTGGAGTGCAGCCCAATGTGCATACCTTGGTGGTGTGTAGTCGCGAGACGCCCTTCCTCCCCTCGCACACTTAAAGAACAACTCGGGAGTCAGGCGGGCGTTTTGGGGTAAGCTGGAACTTCCACGGGCTTAACTCAGCGGAGGGGTTTATATAACAGTAATGGAGGCAGGAAAGGGAGGGACCTGGAGTCCCTAGCTCAGATTAGCCTGGCGCTAATCACAGTGATGTCATGGAGCTTCCCTCAGAGGCGGAGATCACAGCTCACAGAACCGCCTCCTTGGGCTCCACTCAGCACCATTATGATATCTATGTGCTCCAAGCCAGTTGGGAGGTGGGGCTGGTTTGGGCCACCTTTCCAGTTCCAGAGGGGAGTGGGGGGGGGCAGTGGGGAAGTTATGAGTGGTTAACAGCCATGAAGCCTCAGGGCAGGAGAAGAGGCAGGCCTCTCCGGACCGGACTGCCCCTTAAAGGTATAGCCAGAGCCCAACACATCTTCACTAATATCTCCCTCACCCTATCCAGGGAAGTTCCCCTTAATTATGATAAATTATGTAAATTGACCATCTGAGGCCTGGGAGGTTCAAGGGAACCTGTGCCCTCCCATGAGTGGGCATATCCACCTGATGTCAAATCCATGCGGCAATTCTAACTAGAATGATAGGTTGGTCCAAACATACTATGAGATAGACTGTAACTCTATTGGCCACCTGCGTGCAGCCTAGCATTCTGTAAGTGCTGTATCCTCACCAGTTTAAAAAACCTGTTGAGTTTTTCTTTCCCCATTCTGCCTTATTTACCCAGTGTTTGCTTTGCTTACGTATAACACTTTTCTCGTGCTGGTTATGTGGTTTCTGCCTTGTGCTAACTGCATTCAGGGCTGTAGGTCTTTGGGAAAGGAATCTACCCGCAGTCACCAACTTTCTAATAAAGATTCCCAATTCAACCTTTGAAGATGTGGCTTCTCTGTTTCCCCTGGTTGAATCCCTGTGTAACATAACACTATTAGGAAATATTCTGTATCACCTCAGTGAAACAGTGTAGAGCCTTCTGACCTAAAAAGTGAAGGCATGGTTGCCCTCATTGACACATGCCAATTATAGGAAGAGGAGTTCTAATCATTGTTCTAAACAGTTTCAAGAGGGAGCAGGGGGCTTGGGAATGTGGCTTAGTGATAGAGTGCTCGCCTAGCATGCATGAAGCCCTGGATTCAATTCCTCAGCACAATATACACAGAAAAAGCCAGAAGTGGCACTGTGGCTCAAGCGATAGAGGGCTAGCCTTGAGTAAAAAGAAGCCAGGGACAGTGCTTAGGTCCTGAGTCCAAGCCCCAGCACTGACCAAAACAACAATAATAAAATCAGGAATTAAATTTAAAAAAAAAAGAAAGCCGGAGCAAGAATTGTTAAGTCCGTAAACAAAGGAATGAGTCTGATAAGATGCAAAAGTTAAGTAGAGCTTTATTTTGCACCAAGCATCAAGAAAGAACTGACGGGCCAGGACTACTCCTGAACAGGAGCACCCTGACTCAATCTTAAAGGCTAACTTTATAGGGAAAAACCACAAACCACAGGGCTATGCCTGACCTTTGATCACAATCATACTAGGAGAACTTCACCATGGCACTGTTGCTGTTACCTAGTTGATCGTTAATTATTTTTTAAATCACCTATTGTGACTTTGCTGCCAGGAGCCAGCCCAGGTGTCTGGAAATGATTGCCGCTCCCTTTTGGGGCAGTTCCGCACTCTTGATGTTCTGGTTTGTGCTCAATTCGAGCAAAACTACATCAGCCAGGGTGACTCTGAGTTCATTCTAGGTTGGGGTCAAAATGGAGTCAGCTGGGCTTTTAGACTGGCCCCTTCAGAGCCATTCCCAATTCCTTTGACTTCACAAAAGCAGAATTTCTCTGGACAAAACCGCAGTATACCAAACTCCAACCATGACAAGGAAGGAAAGTAGGGCTTGTGGTCCTAGAATCGTGCACAGAACAGTGGCAAAGGGACACCAGCAGGAGATCAAGAGAGGATAACAACATCCAGCAGGTCCTCATCTCTTAACCTGGGAATGCAGTAGTTTCAACATTCCACAGGAATTCATTGAGTACATATTTCCATACCAATGGGATAAAGGAGAACCCCAGAGGGTCATCTCAATGGACAGTGGAGGAAGATTCACACAGTCAGTGCAACTTCCAAACAGGATGAAAACATTCCCTGAAGCAGGAGAGGAAAGAATTTCTCTAACCTGACCTCATTTGTGTTTAAGATTGTGTGAAAGCCAGATCTCCAGTGCCATTTGCCAAGGCTGGCATCAAACTGCAATTCTCTCAATCTCTAGCATCTTAGTGAAGTAAGAGGATGCTGGATCTCCCGGTGCCATCTTGGCCACATGGTGGATAGGGAATAGGGTTTAACTGGTGCTGTCTTCATGGTGAAAGAAGGAGAAGTCCCACCTCCCAGGTGATGGGTGTGGCCCTGCAAACCAGTGCCTTGGAAGACTCTCAGTTTCCTGTGACCCTGCCCTGTGACCTGACCCTATCTTGGGGTCAGACAGCTCAGAAGCCATTAAGCCAGGCCTCCTGTGCTGTGTCCCATCTCCTGGCTCTCCCCCGATCAAAATGGCCTCCCACTTCATCAACCCACTGGGGCTGATCAGGGCTGTTGGCATTGTTTTTCTGCTCTTTCTTCTGCTGTCATGGCTCAGTTTTTTTAACAATGTTAAGTATATTTATGGGCTGCAGGTCTGTGACAGGAGTCTTCCTGCAGGCAGCAGCTTTTTAATAGACTCCCAATCTGACCTCTCAAAATGTGGCTTCTCTGTATCTTGCCTACTGGACTGACTTTACATTAGTACTCCCTGCTACCTGGTCACAGAACACATCCTGCCTCTGTCCTATAAGCTATGGTAGCAAAATAACTCATTTGATTAAGTCCTGCCTGGATCCTCATTGAAGACATTGTTTTGGGTATCTATAGATACAAACTGTCCACATTAGAATGACCTCATAGTATTGAAAGGGAAAATAAATCAAATCACAAGGAAGACAAAGTCTGACCAATCTTCGATTCTGAAAAGAATGGCTTTGTCCTGATAGCATTATAGTCTTCACTGCAATTCTTTTTATTAAAGCAGTTCCATCAAGACCCTTAGCTACCAATGACTATTCTTTAGTTACAGATATTCAGGCCAAACTTTGTTTTTGATTCAGAGCCCAGGTATAGGAGAAAAGAGTTCCTCAAGTCCACATGTTAGTTTACACATGAGAGGAAATGATTTTGCTTAGGACACTTTTCCCCTCGCAAAATATCCTATGTGAAACTATTAATACAGGATATAAAGCTGCTAGTTTCTGTTTGGAATGGTTTGCTATAGGAGATAAGAAGCAGAATTCCCTTTTTTAGTTTTATCTGTAGAAACTAAAGATTCTGAAGATGTTCACAAATAAAGAAAGGGGGAAACATGTAGCCTTCTGAATTAGGAGACCATGACCAGGCCAGGATGCCAACACTGCTGTCTTCATCTAGGCACCGGTTGAGCAGCTACTGGGGACCACGGTCTCTAACAAGTCCTTCCTGCCTTCCCTGAGCTCTTTCCTACACTGGGGAGGTGGACATTGGTACCCCATCTTGCTGAGGAGAAAGTTGTGCCCCTGCCAGCTCACCCACCATGCCACAAGCTGAAGTGCTTTGGCAAGAAAATACACAGTTGTCAGGCTCAGGAGGCAAGGGTTGCAAAGGCTGAGGGTGCAGGTGCTTATTGTGCAACTCCTCTTTCTCATTCATACTGTGGCTCTGCAGTCTCCGTTTAGCATCCTGAAGCCCTGAGAAGCTCACCTCCACTATATATCCTTGTTCCCTCATTATAAGTATGAGTGAATCATTACAAGTTAGATGCATGTACGATGAACCATATTAAAGCAATGAAAACTGAAGCATCTAGTTAAACTTTTTGTTTTCTTTTTGTGGGTATGTATGCTGCCTGGGACTTGAACTCGGGGCCTAAGCACTGTCTCTTAGCTTTTTTGCTCAAAGCTAGCACTCTAGCACTTGAAACACGGCTCGACTCTCAGCTTTTCTGGTGGCTAATTGGAGATGTCTCACCTTATCCTGCCCAGGCTGGCTGGACACCAAGGTTCTCAGAACTTGGCCTTCTGAGATGCTAGGGTTACAGTTGTGAGCCACTGGCACCAGGCTGAAGCTAAATTTGAATAGCCACTGCATGATATTCCTGCATAGTCTGGTTAATGCTTTGCCTACGTAAAATTTTCCAAAGGTACTGTGTTTTGACTACATAAGCCTGGCTTTCTTTCAATTAGAGAAGGAAACAGGTGGGGAAGTGATATGAGAATCACCCCAATTGTCACCAGGCTGCCATATGGCACTTTTTGTCCTTGGATGGTTCGCTGATGATTCATGAATTATCTACCAGAACAGTGCTATTCATCTTTATAGACACAAAACTGTCCATTGATTTTGAAAGGCTCCAGTGTTATAATACAAGTATGAAAAACTACGTTGATAAAATACCCAGAGTTTCCACATTGACATTAGCCTGTCTTCCTGTTATTATTACATTTTTGTTTGGTTTGGATGCCAGTCCTGGGGCTTGAAGTCTGGGCCTGGGAGCTGTCCCTGAGCTCCTTTTTCTCAAGGCTATCACTCTACCACTTGGGCCACAGCCCTATTTCAGACCTTTCTGTGATTAATTGGAGATAAGAGTCTCATGGGCTTTATTGCCTAGGCTGCCTTTGAACTGTGATCCTCAGATCTCAGCCTTCTGAATAGCTAGGATTACAGGCGTGAGCACCTAGCTGTTATTATTATTTTCCAGACAAGTTTTACTATATAGCTAAAGCTGTCCTCAGAAAGATTTTCCTGCCTAGGCCTCTTAAGTACTGAGAGTCTTACATGAAAAGAAAAATGAAACAGTGTAATATACATCATCTGGTTTCTAAGGATTTGCATAGAGACCCCTAATTTTTTTTTTTTTTTTTTTTTTTTTTTTTTTTTTGCCAGTTCTGGGCCTTGGACTCAGGGCCTGAGCACTGTCCCTAGTTTCTTTTTGCTCAAGGCTAGCCCTCTGCCACTTGAGCCACAGCGCCACTTCTGGCCATTTTCTATATATGTGGTGCTGGGGAATTGAACCAAGGGCTTCATGTATACGAGGCAAGCACTCTTGCCACTAGGCCATATTCCCAGCCCAAGACCCCTAATCTTATTCTCCTGTTTTTGTGTTTGCCATCAGTAGTCTTACTGTTTAAAGTTCTTGTGCTTCTCTGGCAGTATCTTCTGGTATTAAATTATATCTTCAAAGCTTACTGAATTCAACCACAGCTTCCCAGGATACATTACATCAGCTCCAGCTAAGAAAATGCCTTACAGGTTCTGTTTCCCACCTGTGGTCATCACTAGGAAAGACTATGACCATAGCTGTGCAGAAAGTTTTTAATTTGTAGTAGTCCCATTTGGCAAAGTTGCAGGATATAAAATAAACCTTCAAAAATCAACGGCCTTTCTCTATGCTAACAACCCGAAGACCGAGGCTGAAATCAGGAAAGCAACTCCTTTTGCAATAGCCTCCCAAAACATAAAATACCTAGGAATAACCTTAACCAAAGAAGTGAAAGACCTCTTTGAAGAGAACTTTAAAAGCTTGAAAAATGAAATTATGTCAGAACTAAGAAAATGGAAAAACCACCCATGCTCCTGGATTGGGAGGATTAATGTAATCAAAATGGCAATATTGCCAAAGGCTATCTACAAATTCAATGCAATACCCATTAATATCCCAACACCATTCTTTAATGAAATAGAGGAAGCAATCCAGAAATTCATATGGAACAATAAAAGACCTAGAATAGCAAAAACACTCCTAAGCAGAAAGAACAGTGCTGGAGGAATTACAATACCCAACTTCAAGCTGTATTATAAAGCTATAGTAATAAAAACAGCTTGGTATTGGCACCGGAACAGGCCTGAAGACCAATGGAACAGAATTGAAGACCCAGAATTAAACCCACAGAACTATGCCTACTTAATCTTTGATAAAGGAGCTAAAACAATAGTATGGAAGAAAGATAGCCTCTTTAACAAGTGGTGCTGGCAAAACTGGCTCATCACATGCAACAAACTAAAACTAGATCCTTATATATCACCCTGCACCAAAATCAATTCCAAATGGATTAAAGACCTTGAAATCAAAACAGGCACCCTGAAGACACTAAAGGAAGGAGTAGGAGAAACACTTGGGCTCCTTGGCACAGGACAGAACTTCCTTAACAAAGACCCTGAAAGGCTACAAATCAAAGAAAGGTTGGACAAATGGGACTGCATCAAACTGCAGAGCTTCTGCACGGCAAAGGACATAGCTCTCAAGATAAACAGAAAGCCCACAGACTGGGAGAAGATCTTTACCAGACATTCAACAGACAAAGGCCTCATCTCTAAAATATATGCAGAACTAAAAAAATTACCTTCTTCCAAAACAAAACTGCAAAGAACCAATAGCCCCCTCATCAAGTGGGCTAAAGACTTACAAAGAAACTTCTCTGATGAGGAAATGAGAATGGCCAATAGACATATGAAAAAATGCTCTACATCACTGGCCATAAAGGAAATGCAAATCAAAACAACATTGAGATTCCATCTCACCCCAGCAAGAATGTCATATATCAAGAAAACTAATAATAACAATTGTTGGAGGGGATGTGGCCAAAAGGGAACCCTACTTCATTGTTGGTGGGAATGTAAACTGGTTCAGCCACTCTGGCAAGCAGTATGGAGATTCCTCAGAAGGCTCAATATAGAACTCCCCTATGACCCAGCAGCCCCACTGTTGGGTATCTATCCAAAAGCCCACAAACAAAATCACAGTAATGCCACCAGCACAACAATGTTCATCGCAGCACAATTTGTCATAGCGAGAAGCTGGAACCAACCCAGATGCCCCTCCATAGATGAATGGATCAGGAAAATGTGGTACATTTACACAATGGAATTTTATGCCTCTATCAGAAAGAATGACATTGTTCCATTTGTAAGGAAATGGAAGGACTTGGAAAAAGTTATACTAAGTGAAGTGAGCCAGACCCAAAGAAACATGGACTCTATGGCCTCCCTTATTGGGAATCATTAGTACAGGTTTAGGCAAGCCATAGCAGAGCATCACAAGGCCCAATAGCTATACCCTTAGAAACACATAAGATGATGCTAATTGAAATGAACTCCATGTTATGGAAACAAGTGATATATCACAGTTGTAACTACTTTCAACGTCCTATGTGTATGTGTAGTTTCTATTATTGATAATGTTTTGTATCACCTTCCTATGTTTGTACCTACACTATCTCTGTAATCTTATCTGAGTATATTGGAAACCGTGTTTACTGGTATTGGAAGTAGGAAATTCAAAGGGAATACCAAATTCGAGAGACACAGGGTAAAAAAAGAGAAATAACTACAAAAGCAATACTTGCAAAACTGTTTGGTGTAAGTGAACTGAACACCTGGGGGGGGAGGGAAAGGGTGGAAGGGAGGGGGGCATGAGGGACAAGGCAACAAACAGTACAAGAAATGTATCCAATGCCCAACGTATGATACTGTAACCTCTCTGTACGTCAGTTTGATAATAAAAATTTGAGAAAAAAAAAATGAACCAAATTCAATCCCCAACAAAATCTAAGGGGAATTTTTGTAGAAATTGATCAACAGATTCTAAAACATATGTGGAAATTCAGAGAAGCTAGAAAAGGCATGAAAAGATAAAGCTGAAAGGCTGAATGTATTTGTTTTCAAGAGTGACTATGGACCTACAGTGATCAGAGCAGAAAAGAGTTTGGGGATGTAGTTCAGTGGTAGAATACTGGCCTAATGTATAGTAAGCCCTGGGTTTGATCCTCAGCACCATCAAAATGATTTTTAAAAATGAAAAGTTAGGGGCTGGGAATATGGCCTGGTGGCAAGAGTGCTTGCCTCGTATACATGAAGGTCTGGGTTCAATTCCCCAGCACCACAAATATAGAAAATGGCCAAAAGTGGCGCTATGGCTCAAGTGGCAGATTGCTATCCTTGAGAAAAAAGAAGCCAGGGACAGTGTTCAGGTCCTGAGTCCAAGTTCCAAGTCTGGCCCCCCCAAAAAGGAAGAAAAGTTAATGACAGCCTAGAGAAGTGGTTTTTTAACAGAATTCCCTAAGATGATAAAAATAATCTATACCGTCAAATATGGCAGTATCTATATGTTACACTTACCTAATGGACATTTGAAATACGGACAGTGTACTAAAGAATTTAATTTTAGTGAAATTAAATGCAATTGAAATAACTGCAGATGGCTAGTGGATACATACAGAATAGTAAAGGAACAGGGTACTAGTGACCCATACTTGTAATCCTAGCTACTCAGAAGGCTGAGATAGATGGCTAATGTCTTGAAATTAGCTTGGTCAGGAAAATCTGTGAGACTCTTGTGTTATTCCAATAAACTACTTAGAAAAAGTCAGAAATGGTGCTATGGCTCAAGTGATAGAGCAACAGCCTTGAGCAAAAGAAGCTCAAGAACAGCTCTCAGGCTCTGAGCTCATGTCCCAGGACCAGCACCAAGGGGGAAAAAACAGAATGGCAAAGGAATAGACAGTCCAGAAAGAGAACAAAAAATATTCAGTGAAATAAAAGAACTGGGAAACTATCTTCGTCCAAATTAAGCAGCTGTTACGGATCTAGTGGACTGACTAATAGTTTAAAACTAAGACAAAACAACAAATTGGTAAGGACCTGGAGCAACTACACGTTTTATATATTACTGACAGGAGTGTAAAATATTATATCTACTTTCAAAAATCCTGTATAATGTCTTCAGAATAGAAAAGAAGCCAGTTGCTGTAGCTCAAGCCTGTAATCCTAGCTACTTGGGAGATCAAAGCGTGGTGATTCAAGGCCAGCCTCTAAAAATTTAAGAGACTCCACCTTAGTCACTGGCCAATCTCACAAGTCCCCTTTCGTAATTATATATAAGCATATACATCATAGACATAGACATTCACATACACTTCTAGTGGTTATGGTTCTCTGAAGAACCCTAATACAACCTATTATGATATATCCTTCTATTTCTTTTCTTAGTCCATGAATAAATCAGAAGCCACCTGCAAAACTTAAACCTGGAAACGCATTCACCAGCCTTTCCAAGCTATTGGCTTATCATGTCCCTGCAACTGTTTGTTGACATGGCGTGACTGTCCCAAGGAATGTTCTCTCAGCTTCTTCTGCCTCCCATTCCTGATCCTCGGCTCTCTGCACATTTCTATTTCATTTCAGAATAAATCTCTTTGCCAGAGTTGTTGTGGACAGACAGCTCCAAGAACAATCTTGCCATCCTTTCAAATGTCATATTTGTTTAGAAAGGGCCGAAGGGTAAAGGAAAAGTGAGAAGACCTGCACAAGCTGCCATTTTCTGAGATAAATTCTGAAAACTCATCTCTGAGAGACCAGAGTCCACTCTCACATTCCATCTAAAGGTGAACTCTGGCACAAGAACCTGCTGTATAAAATAGCTATCAGGGTTTTCACTCATACAGCAGCTGTCAAAGGAAATGACGGAGTTTAGCTGAACTTCTAATCTCATAAATGAGCTTTTCCTTGAAGGGCTGAATGTAGAAGGCTAATATTTTTAAAAGAGGAATAACAGCATAAGGAAGCTTTAACTTGATGAGGAACAACAAGTATATGAGCCTAGTCCTCATCAGGGAAGGGAGAGGCAGGGAGAAACTGAGTAGATGTGACTGAAATAGTTATACAGTCTAGCCATATTTTTAAGGAAAATACAGCTTTTATATGCAGGGAATATACTTTAAAATAGTTTATTTTGATTACTTACAAAAGTCAGGTGCTGGTGGCTCTCATTTGTAATCCCAGTACTTTAGAAGGCTGAGATCTGAGGATCCTGGTTCAAACCCAGCCTGGGCAAACAAATTTGAGAGACTATTATCTCCAATTAACCAGCAAAAAGCCAGAAGTAGAGGTATGGCCCAAGTGGTAGAGCTCCAGCCTTGAGTGAATAAAATGAGTGAGAGCATAAGGCCCTGTCTTCAAGCCCTAGCACTCTCCCTCTCTCTTTCTCTCTCTCTCTTTCTCTCCCTCTCTCTCACACACACACACACATACACATACACACACATGCATGCACACGCATATACATATATATTCAACTAAGGATGTTTGGGAAATACAAAGAACATGAAAAAATTCACATCAAGGCAGAACAGATGGGGGAAGAAAGGCATTGGAAACAGAAACCAGGAATTCAAAGATAAACCTATTAGTCACCAAGTGCTAGTGACTCCTGCCTACCATCCTTGCTACTCAGGAGGCTGACATCTGGAGAAACCCCTCCTCCCAAAGCATCTGATAAAATCCATTCTTTGTTTAAAGGGATAGTCAGGGAAAGCAGACATCTATGTCAGCGTGACACACATTTAGTGGACTGATCAGACTGGATATCCCTACACCCAGTGGATAATGCCATGACAGTTCTACAGTAAGGAGGATGAACTCTACCAGGTGCCCAGAACCAAGGGGAGCACCAAGGCAAGCTTGAATTTAATTTGAGACAAACATCATCCCCATTTTCACCAAAAATACCCCCGATGTCACAGAACTTGGCATGCCTCTTCTCAGGAGTGCCATCCCCGCCGTCCTTGGCTCTGCTTCCCCAACCAGCCTTCTTGGTCTCTACCTCACTGTGTCCTCACATTGTCTTCTGCAATAACATCAGCCACCTGGTACACGAGGGCCAGGTAAAGGCCTCCTGCCTTTTGGAGGCTTCCTTGGAACCTCCCTGATTCTGGAACAACCTGACTCAAAGAGAATTATTGTTGCCCTAGTAATTTCCTGCCATCTCTTTTGAGATCATAGAATACAGTGGAAATGATTTCAAATTATCCCTTTTTTAAAGAGGCATTATTGTCAAACAAATTCTTTATATTCTAGTGTTTGTTTTAATTACACAACACATAATAGTTTAAGAAACGATTATATGAGCCAGTCACCAATAGCTCACACCAGTAATCATGGCTATGCAAGAGACTGAGATCTGAGGATCTCAGTTCAAAGCCATCCCAGGCAGGAAAGTCCATGAGATTCTAATCTCTAATTAACTACTAAAGAAGCTGGAAGTGGAGCCATTGCTTAACTGGTAGAACACCAGCTTTGAGCTCAGAAACACTGCCCAGTCCCTTTCTATTCAAGCCCTAGGACCAGCACAATGTGGGGGTGGGGTGGGGGAGGGGGGAAACCTTATTATATTAAAATAGCACATAATCACCTATCAGGTAAACTAATCATAATGAGTTTAACTATCATCTTAGTAGGAGACAGTAACTATTGCATATTTAATTCAACCACTTTTATTCATCAATTTTTATAGTGTCATGTTGTTGTGCCAAGTTGCAAGACGACCACCAAGAAGGCCACGGAGACTCAGACGTTCCAAAATGCAAAAGATCAGGGCTTTATTTAAGCAAGCTGCAACTTGGGCCTCGTCCTACCCACCGACACAGCGGAGGTTAGGAGGAAGCCTCGAGCTGTGATTACACAGGGCTTATAAAGGCAAAAAACAAAGTTACAACAATCAGGTGTTCAAGCAAGGAAGATTAGGACACAGGTACAAATCTGATTGGCTCAGGGCTCGAGGCACTCTGGGGGCAGTCAGAGTTAAGCATTCCCAGCGGTTAGAGTTCTAGACCGACTGGGCCCGAAGGGGCTTGTCCTGGTTTTGCTCACAGGGCCTGCTTATCTCAGGTTCGCGTGGTAAAGTGGGGTTCGCGTGGTAAAGTGGGGTTCGCGTGGTAAAGTGGGGCCTGACTTCAAAGTCTGGCACTTCAATGTAAGCACACTGAGGATACAAAAATAAATGGTTCCTGTTTTACTGAACCTGGAAGAGGGAAAAGTATGCATGGAGAAAACATGATTACGATAAACTCATGTTTGTATACAGAAGCAGACTGGCCAGGGAAACTGCTAGAATCAGGTACAAACAGAAAATGATACCTAAGTTTCCAGAAATGCACAGATAAATATAAATCAGAATAAATGAAGAGAATAAAAAACACATAAGTCTCTGTCTCTGTGTTTTATCTTCCCATTATCATGCTGGGCATTAAATTACACTAGAAGTCTCTGCCAGTTTTGCTGCCAATATGGAACCTGGTTAGGTCATTGATATTTCCTTCATTCCTGGTAAGTTTGAATCTTTTATATAGATCCATTCTGTTTTCCTCTTAAAAAATTATCTCTGAAATTATAATAATAATAAACAGCTTGGAATTGGCATAGGAACAGGCCTGAGGACCAGGCCCGAGGAACAGAACTCAAGACCCAGAAATAAATCTGCAGAACTATGGCTACTTAATCTTTGATAACGGAGCTAAAAAAAGAAAAATAGGATGGAGCAAAGACAGCCTCTTCAACAAATGGTGCTGGCAAAACTGGTTCAACACTTGTAACAAATTAAAACAAAATCCTTCTGTATCTCCCTGCACCAAAATCAACTCCAAATGGATCAAAAACCTTGAAGTAAAATCAGATACCCTGAAAACACTACAAGAAGGAATAGAGAAATATTTGGGCTCCTTGGCACAGGACAAAACTTCCTTAATAAAGGCCCAGAAACACAACAAATCAAAGAAAGGTTGAACAAATGGAACTGCATCAAACTACAGAGCTTCTGCAGGGCAAAGGACATAGCTTGCAAGATAAACAGGAAGCCCACAGATTCGGAGAATATCTTTGCCAACCATACAGCGGACAAAGGCCTCATATCTAAAATATATTCAGAACTCAAAAAATTAAATTCCTCCAAAACAAATCCTCAAAGAACCAATGGCCCCCTCAACAAGTGTCTACAGACCTAAAAAGAGGTTTCTCTGAAGAGGAAATGAGAATGGCCAAGAGACACATGAAGAAGGGCTCTATATCACTGGCCATAAAAGAAATGGAAACCAAAACAACATTGAGATTCCACATCACCCCAGTAAGAATGTCCATTATCAGGAAAACTAACAATAACAAATGCTGGAGGGGATGTGCCAAAAGGGCACCCTACTACATTGTTGGTGGGAATGTGAACTTGTTCAACCACTCTGGAAAGTGGTATGGAGGTTCCTCAGAAGGCTAAACATAGAGCTCCCCTACGACCTAGCAGCCGCACTTTTGCCCAAAAGATTACAAGAAAAACCACACAGACACCAGCACAACAATGTTTATCGCAGTACAATTTGTCATTGCTAAAATATGGAACCAACCCAGATGCCCCTCAGTAGACAAGTGGATCAGGAAAAAGTGGTACATATACACAATGGAATTCTATGTCTCTATCAGAAAGAATGACACTGCTCTATTTGTAAGGAAATGGAAGGACTTGGGAAAAAATCCATACTAAGTGAAGTAACCCAGACCCAAAAAAACATGGACACTATGGTTTCCCTCACAGGGAATAATTAGTACATGTTTAGGCTAGTCACAGCAGAGGATCACAAGAGCCCAATAGCTATGCCCTTATGAACACATAAGATGACGCTGAGTGAAATGAAGTCCATGTTATGGAAACAAGTGTTTTATTATTGTTGTAATTATTTTCAACATGCCATGTGAAACCATAGCTTTTTTTTTTGTTAATGATCCTCTTGTATCCCCTTCCTGTGGTTGTCCCCATTCTATCATTGTATCTCATCTGAGTACCCTGGATACTGTATATACTAGTATTAGAACTAGGCAAGGGAAAGGGAATATCAAAATCGAGAGACAAAGGATAAAAAGACAAATGACTCCAAAAGCAATACTTATAAAACCATTTGGTATAAACGAACTATAGAACTCTTGGGCAGGGTGGGGGGAGAGGGAGGAGGAGGCAGGGGAAAAATGAGGGAGGAGGTAACAAGTTGAACAAGAAATATACTCACTGCCTTACATATGAAACTGTAACCCCTCTGTACTTCACTTTGACAATAAAGAAAAAAAATCTCTCCAATTTCTTTGACTTCTTTATAATCTAGTTTTAGCAAAGCTCTTATTGTACGTTCTTTATTTAGGATGCAATTGTTATCCATATCACAGAAGTACAGTTTACTTGCCTTTAAATTTTGTCAACAACATTGTTGACATGCAAGAACAGTATGGAGATTGAACTCAACTCAGGGCCTCATGCTTGCCAGGCAGGTGCTCTACCACTTGAATCATGCCTCTAAACCTTTCGTGCCTTGGTTATTTTCAAGGTAAGATTTCACTTTATGCGTTGGCTAGCCTGGGATATTAACCTGCTACTTTTGCTTCTTTATGTCCCTGGAGATGACAGAGTCATGCCGCTGTGCCCAGCCATTGTTCGCCTATGAGCTGATAAGAGGCATGCATGCATCTTGGTATCCAACTATTGAGTGAAATGGAGACTTGAAAATTTTTATGTCCACGTTAGCTTTGAACTACAACCTACCCAATTGCTGCCTCCCAAGTAGCTAAGATTATACAGTTGAACCATGTGCCCAGAAATATGAAAAATTTTAATTTAATTGTTTTTCTTTTAATTGTGTTAACATGATTTGTAAGGTATTATACATCACATGTGTGGCTGTGACTGACAGGATTTTCCTCCAGGGGAATCTCTGGTGCCTTTTCAGAATAGCCTTTAGTCCTTGTGAGGGATGGTCTATGTCCCGTATACTAAAACTTCTAAGATGTAGCCCTTAGATGCCCAAACAAAAGCCTGCATATTTACAGCATATTTCCTCAACAGGTTGCGAATCCATTATTTTTATACTCTAAGATTGTTGAAGACTTTTTCTCACCCACTAAATATTTCATAGAAGCATAATGCTTTCCTGGACTGCACTTCTGTCCAGAACTTCAGTCACTTAAATCTTTATTGCTTTTTAAGTTCCTTGTTGCTGTCAGGAAGAGGTAGTCCACTTAGGTTTAAAAGTTTTCAACCTTTTAAATAATTCTCAGTAAAAGTGTGGATCATAAAATTAGTCCATCCTTGGTAGAAGCAAACCTCTATTTGAACAGTTTGAGTGGAGCAAATATATACAACGATTGGGATACTTAAAAGATTACTCTCAATCAATGCTTAAAAATAAACTGTGGCTAGTCACTATCATCCTGTAACTCTAGGTCATCAGGAGGCTGAGCTCTGAAGATCACGGCTGGAGGCTGGCCCAGACCCCGAAGCCTGTGGGCACTCACCTGCAATTAACGAGCTGTGGCTCAAGTAAGAGCACTAGCCTCGAGCAAAAAGGCTGAGGGCCAGCACTTAGGCTTTGGGTTCAAGAACCAGGACACAGATACACACACATACATGCGCGCGCACACGCGCAGACGCAAAAGCAGTATCCTATTAGTGCTTATTTCATTGAGCTGGTGTGTGTGCTTAATAACATATTCGAACCTCTGGCTTCCAGTGTTAGGAAGGAGCTAGTAGCAACTCCCCAGCCCAACCGGCGGGACAGCAAAGCTCCAGCCCTTAGTCCTTTACCTTATAAATCGCTGGTCTGCACTTGCAATCCGGGAGATGCAGTCGGTCTTCCTGGCCGCTTGGAGCGCTGGGCATGCTCTACAGTATTTTAGGCTGCACCTTCGCCTTCTGAGCTGCAGAAGGAGCGCGCGACGAACGTAGACCCACAAGGCACCAAGGCCTGGTTATCAGGGTGGGAGAACGGTTTGCGCGGGGCGGGCCTGTTGGGGCGCGGCTAGCAGGGTGGGGGGCAGGCCCGCGTGAGGCCGTGGCTAGTGGTGTGTGGGGAGGAGGAAGCCTTGTTGGGGGCGTGACAAATGGGGGCGTGCACTCTTGGAGGCGTGGCTAGTGGGGGCGTGCAGGCGTTGGGGGCGAGTCTAGCGTGGGGCGGGCCTGCGTGGGGCGTGGCTAGAGGGGGCGTGCACGAGTTGGGGGCGTGGCGAGCGCGGGGCGGGCCTGCGTGGGCGAGGCTAGCGGTTGGGCGCCGGCCGCGGTCGCTTCCTAGTGCGCGAGGAAGACTGGTGTGTCGGGCTCGCCGGGCAGGCAGGAAGCAGCAGCCGGAGGCGGAGGCGGGCGGGTTACCCGCCTGCTGCTGGGAGCGAGCCGGGTTTCCGGGAAAGACGAACGCCCGAACACCACCATGATCCCGCTGGAGAAGCCCGGCAGCGGCCGTCCCTCTTTGGCTGCCGCCTCCGGCTTGGGCCCGGTCAGCAGGGGTCGGACGGTGCGTCACCGTCCGCCGCCCCAGGCTCGAGGGTTGCTGACGGAGATCCGCGCCGCGGTGCGCACCGAGCCCTTCCAGGACAGCTACAGCCTGAGCCCGGGCCGGGAGCTGGGCAGGTGAGGGGCGCCGGTAACACCGCCGGGGACTGCACGAAGTTGGGGGCGGCGAAGACTGGGCGGTGGGGCCGCGGCCCGGCGAGTCTCCTCTTGGCCCGGGTGTGCCGCTTAGAAAGGAGCCAGGCTCGGCTGTCCGCGGTGGGACCCCGCGCCCTTCCTGCAGCACCTGCAGTGCAGTAGGCGCCGGTTTAATGGAGGCGCGTGTGCAGCTCCTACCCGCTCAGAGGCTGGGGTGAAATCAAGCCAGGTCCCCGTGGATCAGGGTGACTTTTTCCTGCCTCGGCTCTGCTCCGTGGCTTGCTTGGCGTTCCCGCAGCCGCCGAGGGGAGGAGGGGAGCGGGGTGCCCTCGGCCCGCCGCCTCTGCGGCTCCGCCGCGGTGGTTCTCTTGGTGGATTTATACCTTTCGTAGTTCTAGAATGTGTCAGTCCTGCCTCGGAGTGAGTGCACATGGGTTCGGTTCCCGGCCCAGGACTCACCGCTGCAGTGCCCCGCGAAGAGCCGGCCCTGCCCTGACCTGCTGCTTTTCGGGGAGTTAGGTGACTGGACGCCTGTGATGGCCTGCCATCTGGGCCTGAATATCACATTTGTGTTTGTTGTTATCGTGAAGTTTTGTCAGAGTTGCATAATACTGCCGTGTTGTAACTGGAATAGGGTCTTCCAGGTAGGACAGCCTGCAGATGGGGTATTGGGAAAAGCTCTACTTCCAACAGAAACCAAAAATTACCCATCTTGGCAGCTATTAAGGTAACTTTACAAGTATAGAAAGAATGTTGTCTTTTTTCTTTTAAATATTTTTAGTGTCCACCCCCCCTCCCCGACCGGCGTGAAATTTAAAAAGGTTTTTCAATGTTCACAGAGGGGGGAAAATATGCCTTCCAGATCAATATTGATTTCTCTCTTGGCCTTGACACACAGTGCAGGCTTTGATTATGACACCAGGAGAAAACTCAGCTAGACTCAGCAAGGGACTGGGATTCCTTGAGATTCCATACATTCCAAAGTAACCCTGATTACCTGAAAAGAGAAAAGTGAGTTTTCCATTGTTTGGTTGAGTTGTCTGGCTGTGTTCCACAAAAGGAAGTCAGGCATTCCCAAATGTCCTCAGGTGGCAAGACCTGTCTTGTACACTTCATAATGAGTGATTTCAGATGAAAAGCTGGATTTTCTTCTTACCACCTCTTAGGGTACTGATTCCCGCCCCCCCCCCCCCCCAGTGTTTCTTTTAACTTCTGTTTTTTACTTTTTGAAGTTGCTGTGCGTGTGTGTGTGTGTGTGTGTGTGTAAATTCTGAAGAGGCTGAGCAATATAGAGCTAGATACTTGAAGTCAAAGCCTGAAACTGAACAATAAAACTATTAATCCACTTTTTTCCTCTTTGGTCCCCTTCTTTTAATCAGGAAGAAGTCTTTGAATAGCTAGTGTGAGCTTTGTAGTCAGTAGGTCTGGGATTGAATCTTGGCTTTTATAATTCTGTGCACTTGGTTACATTGCCTCACGACATCGATTACCTCATAGAGTTGTTGAAAGAAAACACATCTATAGCCTTAAGGCTGTGCGTTGCTGAGGTGAAGTCCTCAGTAAATTTAATATGTTATGGGACTGTTTATGACTTGCAAAATTCCCTCTTTTATATTTCTGTGATGTGGGAGGAAAAACAAGATATATCCATTCTAATACAGACTTTAATGTAGTACAATGGAAAAGGGCTCAGAGAGCTAAGTGTTCAGTCAGAAATCGATTTCTTTTAGGTGTTGCTTATAATGGCTGTTCCAAGATGGTCAGCGTTGTTTGCAAAGTAACAAGGTGTGAGGCTGATCTTTTTAAAAAAAATGCACCTTCTTTCATGTGCCTAGCTGAGGCTATAGCAACCTTTCTTGTGTGTCGATATAAAAGGTCAGGCTTTCTTCTATGGCTTCAAGTTTGACTTGCTCTAAGTCCGGATGTGTGCCAATGTAACCCACATTCATGATTTCATTACTGAGGCATGAGATAGATAAATGGATTTGAGTACTTAGAAGTTTTGCATGTTGATTTCACCTTGAGTTTGTTGGTAATAGAGCAGCAGAAAGGTTTTTTATGTTTAAAATGATGTTGATTTCACATGAGATGATGCCTTAGATGTATTTTCCTTGTCTAGACTTCAACTACAACATTATTTTAAACATGTTTATAAATTTAGGTCAAGGACTGAGGCTGTAGCATGTTTGTTTTGTGCCAGTACTGGGGATTGAATTCAGTGCCTGGGCACTCTTCCTTAGTTTTTTTAGCTGAAGCTAATGCTCTATCACTTGAGCCACAGGACTACCAGGGGCTTTTTGCTGGCTAATTAGAGATGAGCATCTCAGAGATTTTCCTGACTGGCTGGCTTTGAACTTGTAACCTCAGATCTCAGCCTCCTGAGTAGCTAGGATTATAGTCGTGAGCCACCAGCCCTAAGCCACCTGGCTTAGCGAAATAGTTCTTGACTAGAACGTGCAAAAGCCCTGATTTGATCCTGACACACACACCCCACACACCATATGCACACATACCAAATGACCATGTTTTGTTCTTTGTGTTACATACTCATAGTTGAATTTTCCTAATATGGGAAAGGAGTTACAAATATTAGCTCCTTTCTGAAACTGGTCCTTCCTAAGTATGTGGGCTTTACAGTTTTATAAGTGCTTTCACATGCCTTTTTATTGGGGGGTACTCTGATCATTTTGGACAAATAAAAGGGAAATTGATTCTAGTTATTTGTAAAACTATGAATAACAGAAATCTCATCACAGGCTTGGGTATGATGATGCATGCTTGTAACCACATCTACTTGGTGGGAAATGGGAGAATCACAGTTCAAGGCCAACCTGGGCCTTAAAACGTTAGTAATACCCTATCTCAGCCAAGCTGAGTAGTCCCAGCTATGCTGGAGGTTTAACTAAGAGGATGGAGATCTGGCTAGCCCTAGGCCAGAGAGAGAGGGGGGGGAGAGAGAGAAAGAGAGAAGGAGGGAGGGAAGGAGAAGGAGAAGGAGAGGAAAAGGGAGAGGGAGAGGGAGAGGGAAGAAGAGGAGAGGAGAGAGTCTATAACCAAATAAATAATGAAAGGAAAAAGCTGGGGAGCATGGCTCAAATGGTAGCGTACCTGAGTGCAAACTCAGTGCCCCCCCCATCTGATATTTGAATCAAATGCATTAGTTAGCTAAACAGTGATAGTCATTTATTCACTTCTTAGGGTAAGTTAGAAGGAGCTAAATTTATTAAGTGAATTTGCACGTGTGGAATTCAAATTAGATCACCTCCTGAGGCTTGAGGGAGTAGTGGCAGAGAGCCAATTGCCTAATGGGCACAAGGCCTGGATTTGACCTCCACTTAAAACTAAATTTGCCTTGAGGCCTCTGCTCTCTTCTATGATACTTTGTACAAATCATTACGATTGATTATATCATAGATCTGAAATTAGTGTCCAGCATAGGAAAAATACTGATTATTAGGATTTGCTCAATACTATGCACTTTAGAAATGTTGTTGAATTGGAAACCCTTTTGTACTGCAACTACTTAAAAGTAAATTTTTCATAATGTATGATTACTGGACCCTTTAGTTTAGATATGTTTTTAATGCACAAGTACATACCATTGAGTTATAGTGACCCGCTCTGTTTAGTATGTTGTGTGCTATCTGGGTTCTAATCTGGGTTTGCAAGTAATGTGGTGTCACTTACCTGAGGACACATTTCTCAGAATATGTCCCCACCATCTAAGTGACGTATGACTGTGACATGCTTACATGTGAAGCACATAAAACTACACTGGGCTCTAAAAGTCATTTCCAAATGTAACCCATCAGTCACCATCCTCTTACAGGCAAGATGACATGTCACCAGAAGATCCTATAGCAAAATCACATTTGAACAGAGCCATAAAGAATGGATGTGATATAAGATGCACCAGCCATTGACAGTAGCAGCAAAGTTCAATAAAGAGAGGATGGCAAGTAGTCCAGCAGGTTAAAGGTTATGATGTCAAGTTGCCCTAAAATATTTGTCCAGTAAAATGAAAGGGCGGATATCGGTCCACTGTGCTAGCTGGTACAACAGAGATGTGAGGTGACTGGTAAAGGAGACCCTGGGACAACACACTGTCACATATCAGATTGATTAAATAAAAACTAAACAAGATAATTCCTTTGTCAGCTGGTCTCAAACAGGACCTAGAACCTTGCTTGATTTTTGCTTGCTCCATGTTTTGTTCAACTAACAATCTACATTCTCTTCTCACCTTTGCCTTTAAATCAGCCCTTGAACTGATATTTGATATACATCCAATGAAAAGGATTCTCTTTACCACAAAAGACACCTCAGACTTGTATCCCAAACATAATCTTGCTAAACCTTGTTGCCACATTTCTAATCTTTGTCATAGCATTTATCTGTACAGTTGCATAATACCTGCATTAAAAAAAAATCTAGAAGCCAGTATCCACCACTACCATCTTGTTTCTGCCTCAGTGCTCTTGAATCTTGAATGTTTTATAAATGTTCTCTCTTCCCTGCCTCACTGCTGCTACATGGGTTCAAGCTCACAGTCTTGAGTTCTTCCAATAGCTTCTCCATTTAGGGTCATTTGGCAATATGCTCTTCATAATCTATTGGAATGATCTCTGCCTTGTACCAGTAGCTCATGCCTGTAATCCTAGCTATTCAGGAGGCTGAGATCTGAGGATCACAAGTCAAAGCTAGCCAGGGAAGGAAACTCCACAAAATTCTTATATCCAATTAATAACTAAGAAGCCAGAAATGGAGCTGTGGCTCAAGTTGCAGAATGCTATAGCCTTGAGCATAAAAGTTCAGGGATAGCACCCAGGCCCCAAGTTCAAACCTCAGGATCACCGCCCCACAAACACTCACACACACAAAAGAAAAATGTCCAAACTCCTTAGGAAGTCATACCTCCCCACAGATACTCAGCCCACCATCCTAGCACTGTGGTAAGCACTGGTGATGGAGAGATGAAAAAGATTCATTCTTTGCTCTTCCAATAACTGGACTGGTGGCGACCACTGAAACGTCATTTCCTTTTGCAGTAATTGCCTTATATGTATCTTTTCTTTACCTCTACTCTGGATTGTGTCATTGAGTACTTTACCCTAGACTCTTCCATGAATACCTGCATTCCCAATTTTGTACACAGGCAGTCAGCTGAAGATAAGTGAAATGAATGAGTAATTCTGAAAGTATTCAGGAAAAAGTTTGGCTGTTTGAGTCAACAAAGAAAAGCGATATGCAACAAACAGCATCTGCTCTTGAATCCTCCTTGACCCGCTGTACTGTGGTGTGTGTTACACAGGTCTCCATGATCTACAGTGAAGGTTTGTGACACAGCAGTTTTCTTTCCATGTAGTCATGGCAAGGTGTGCATTATGGTTGCTTGGCAGGTGTGGCCTCGGAACTCTGAGGTTTACTCTGTACCCAAGAAATCTCCTTTTGTCGTCTTCTTGAATGGCTTTAAGGGTTACCCCACCATAACACCAGTCATTTAGAGTGAAGGCACTCGTGTTTCCATCAGACATGTGTTCTGCTATCTTATGGTTCATTTCATGAAGTGCAGTAGCAGAAAAGTGGAAAGTTTTCTTCAGCATGCTGTGGTGCAGGGTCAGCTAACTGCAGACAAGTTTTGTGCCACTCAAAAGCAAAGATTCTTCTTTAGCTGTTTTTAATAGTTGAAACCCTAATGGGTTAAGAGTAACAGCTATTTGGGAACTGGTGGCTCATGCCTATACATGTAGTTATTCAAGAGGCTGAGATCTGAGGATCGCAGTTCAAAGCCAGCCCAAGCAGGAAAGTACATGAGACTCTTATCTCTAAGTACCAAAAAGCTAGAAGTAGAGCTGTGGCTCAAGTGTTAGAGCACTAGGCTTGAGCAAAAAAGCTCAGGGGCAGTACCCAGGCCATGAGTTCAAGCACCAAGACAATCACACACACGAACTTTCTCTTCTTTTGAAACTTCTCGTGACACATAGGTATGAAGAGAATCAAATCATTAGTGAAGTTTTTTCTTTCTTAGAAGGTCTCAGGTCATTAGGAACCAAGCTTCTGGTGGAGGTGCAACTCAATACTTTGGGGAATACAATAAAAAGAGGTGGTAGTCTTCATGATTTCTATAGACAAAAGCACTTTGATCTGAGTAAGGGTGGTGCTGGGTAGACTCAGCAGGTTGTGCAGGCATAGGTCTGTGCCAAATTATCTGTTACTTGGGGTTGTTAAAATGGTTACAGAAATGTAGACGAATGAAAAGCGTATTTGTGGTCAACAGTTGCAGGGAAGGAAGATTTTCTGTTCAGCAACATCAGTAGTCTAGAGTAGTGAGCCCAAACCTAGAAGTTAGATAGATCTTGGTGGGCCAAATTAAGGCCTTCAGCTACAAAGCTAAGGAGCAGTGCCCAGGCCCTGCTGGGGAAGAAAAAAATTGACCATCTGAAAATTTTTGCACTCTAACAGTGAGTGTTTGTGTTTGATCCTAGGGGGAAATTTGCAGTGGTGAGAAAATGTGTAAAGAAAGATTCTGGAAAAGAATTTGCAGCAAAGTTCACGAGAAAAAGAAAAAAAGGCCAAGACTGTCGGATGGAAATTATTCATGAGATTGCGGTGCTCGAGCTGGCCCAGGACAGCCCTTGGGTCATTAACTTACATGAAGTCTATGAGACTCCATCAGAAATGATCTTGGTTCTGGAATAGTAAGTAGTGTTCCCTTTGGCTGGTGAGTCAGGGCCTGGTCTCACCTTTCCATCCTCAGAAACACCTTCTTCTGCTTTACTGTGCCACTTGTACCTAGCTTTTATTGGCCAGCCTCTTCTCCCTTTGTGGAAGAAACAAGATGGTGAGAGGCCCACCCTTGGCACCCCATTCCTCCTGCCCTTCCCCTTTATTTTATTTTAATTTTTTTTTGGCCAGGCCTGGGGCTTGGACTCAGGGCCTGAGCACTGTCCCTGGCTTCTTTTTGCTCAAGGCTAGCACTCTGCCACTTGAGCCACAGTGCCGCTTCTGGCCGTTTTCTGTATATGTGGTGCTGGGGAATTGAACCCAGGGCCTCATGTATACAAGGCAAGCACTCTTGCCACTAGGCCATATCCCCAGCCCCTGCCCTTCCCCTTTAAAGAAGAAAGAGAGTCAGCTTCTCAGCTCCATGGCTTATCTGTGTCCTTCATAGTTCCTCTTCTGAGATCTGTCTTTCGTGGTTTCAGACCTCTTCCTTTGGTTGTCCTCTCATACCCTCTGTCCTTTCCATCTCTTTGGAAATCCCTCCTCAGCTTTGGCTCTTAAACTATCATGATGACTTCTCCCAGGAACAGTCTACAGCTCTCCTCCCCTTCTGTCAGTCCACCGTGTTCCTTCACTGAACCATTCGCCTGCTCAAGAGTCAGTGCCCTTTTCACAACTCAACTCAATGCCACTGCTCTTCCAAAAACTAGCCCTTTTTGACAGTTCCTCTGCTCAGTTTAGTGATCATTCCATTTCTTTACTCTTTTTAAATATGGTCCTATAATTTTTTTCTTAAAATTATACTCTTCCTTGTTTTAATTTTACTGTATTCTGTTTTTAAGTACTCCCCATGGTTCCATTATTGATACTGTTATTTGTGTTTGTTCTGTACATCTTTCCTGATGATACTTTTTGAGTAGCTTTGTCTGTTCATGTATTTCTAACTCATTCCAAATTCAGACTCTTTAAGATCTATGTTTCTTTTGTTCCCCATTTCCTCTGGTGTCTCCTTTCTTTCATTGCTCATGCCAGAAAACCTTGCAGCCATCCTTGATTCCATTGTCTACATTAACAGTCGTGCATGATAAATGAGTGGGTGACCTCCTTCAGCCTCTCCAGTAACTCCTTCCCTTATCCCTTGACTTTCCCCGCCTAGGTTGGCCCTTCTGCTGCTGTGAGATAAGTGAGGGAAACAGAGATGTGCTGAAGCTGATCTTGCTTAGAAGCCCACTGTAGAGGTGGATTGTCTGGATTTAGTGACCAGGTTTCTAAAACCCAGATTAGTGCAATTTGGCTGTAAGGTTTTACACTCTGCTTTCAGTTTGAGAAAGGAAGGCCTAGAGACACACCCTGGATAGTGAGGTATTAAACGTCTCAACCACATTAATGGATTGTACTTGTGGAAGCAGGCAGCTTATTATTACTATGTTTACCTATTCCTGACACTCTGACTTGTGCTGTCAGGACTAATAATATAAAATTGAAAATACACAGCTCTACCCCCCAGGTGCTAAAGGTCTCCTAGGAGATGTGTCTTGTCGGTGTTTTACCAGAAATTCCTGAGGATGCTCCTGAGCACAAAGTTTACTGGCCATGATGAATTACATTTGTCCCAGCCACTTGGTCAAGCCTTGAGCCAGTACATTTGCTTTGTGCCTTGTAGGCATTGTTTACAGATTAGTCTTTATGTTGTTAAGCTTTCTAATAAGATTTCTACATGTGAGAAAACAAGGCACAGGAAAAATCATCAGCCTGAGGTCCTACGACAGATTGCAGAGCCAGGGCCGCAGCCTGGGACCATTCCACAGCCTCTGCTCCACACTGCTTTGCTGTCTGCAGCTCCTGAGGCAGTGGGGACAGCACACTGCATCATCCTGGCTTTTTCAGCTCCTGGGATGGATGGGCTTGGCTCACACTCTTCTTCTCCAGCTCTTTTCATCTCTGTTCACACACAATCTACGGTCGGCCAATGATCCCTCTTTAGTATTATTCATTCACTGTTTCCTTTCTGTGTGTGTGGGGGGGGGGGCATGCACACATGTGTAAACCTGGACCTAGGTGCTGTCCCTGTGCTTTTATGCTCAAGCCCAGTGAGCCACAGCTCCACTTCCAGCTTTTTTAGTGGCTAATTGGAGATAAAAGTCTCACAGACTTTCCTGCCCAGGCTAGCTTTGAACCATAGTCTCAGATCTCAGCCTCCTGAGTAGCTAGGATTACATGCATGAGACACTGACATCCAGTGACTATTTCTTTTCCTATGAATCCCATTTTACGTTAATTTGTCCTTCTCTAGTGCTGCAGGGGGTGAAATCTTTGATCAGTGTGTCGCAGACCGAGAAGATGCCTTTAAAGAAAAAGATGTTCGGAGACTCATGCGACAGATTTTAGAAGGTGTGCACTTTCTACACACTCATGATGTAGTTCATCTTGATTTGAAGGTAAGATCTGTCAGCACATACATCCAGAGGGTGGAAAGTGGCTGGTGGCACGTACATGTCACGTACATGTCTTTTGCAGGTCCCATACACATGCTTGCTACACCCATGTATCTGCAATCCGCAGGTGTCATGGGAGGATATACCATATACACGTCACCTACACGTAGGCCAATAGGACACGGGGGATATTCGCATCCATACTCTACCCAGAAGCCCTCTGCAGTCACCTGCTGGGGGAGGGGCCCTCTCCTCAAGGTACCAGGGCAGGGTTTTAGGACTCCTAAACCAGAAACCGCATTGCCTTCCTCCCCTAGCAGAGCCCCTCTCAGGTACTGTCACCTGGACCTCAACAACAGTCCCAGTGCCCCAAGGGCCCTGCCCGCCATTCACCCCCAATCTGCCACGCATGAACGCCAGGAGACTCCATAAAATCGGGGGTGGGGACACGAGGGGCGGCGGCTCGGTGCTTCCCGAACGCGGCCTGGAGAGGAGCAGGACAGGGGCAGCGTGAATGGCTCGAGAGGGGCTGAAGGGGACTCCAGAGCAGCAACAGACTACCTTGGCAGCCATTGAAAGCCCTGGAGAGCTAGGCGGTCATTCAGGGGGCTTTAGCGAAGAGGCGGGGCCATCCCAGCTGAGACTTCCAGAGTGAGTCCTCCAGAGGCTAGAGGGCCCCTTCACCTGGGCGCTGGGTGTCCTCTGGCTTAGTGCCCTGCGTGTCAAATGTCCAATTTGAATTTTTTAAAATCTTTTTCTAGACTTCTCGTATGTTTTAAATAGCTTTTAGCATAGGGCCACATGGTAGTATTTCATAGCTAGCTACACATGAGATTGTAAAGCTCCAAAATTATTTTCTTGTTCCAAACTGGAAGGTAAATAAGCTACATTACACTAGTAAGAAAACTGAGTTTTATTCACTGTGGCACCGAAACTCCTCCTGGCATAAAGATGCAGGTCTTGTAGAGAAACTTGAACTACCTTGTCTTGTAATTCTATTTCCACCCACATGTCTGGTGATACAAGCTTCTGATCTGACTTGTGCTACCATTCAACAAGAGGCCTTGAAGAGACACTCTTTTGTTTTTGTTTTCTTTTGAGTGTGTTAGTACTGGTCTGGAACTTGGGGCCTTGTGCTTGCGCTCTCTCTTCGCTTTTCTGCTGAAGGTGAACACACACTACCACTTGAGCCACAGCTCCACCCCCAGCTTTTTGGTGGTTAACTGCTGATAAGAATCTCAGGGACTTTCCTGTCCAGACTGGCTTTGAACCATGATCCTTAGATCCTAACCTCCTGGGTAGCTCGGATTACAGGTGTGAGCCACTGACACCCAGCTAGCCAGTCTTCTTACTCAAGCAAGTATTGAAAATATTTGCAGCCCAAACATGGTGTTACATGCTTATAATTCCAGTACTGAAGAAGTCGAGGCAAGACAATAAAAGATTCAAGACCAACTTAGGCTACCTAGCAAGTATTAGGCCAGCTTTGGCTGCATAGTGAGACCCTGTCTCATTAAATCCAAAACAATAGCAACAATAACAACAGAAAACATTGACAGGATGCCTTTACTTTCATGCTTGAATCAGTTTTTTGGTGTTTTTTTTTTGTTTTTTTGTTTTTGTTTTTGGTAGGGGTGAGGGATCCTGCAGAGATAGTTGGCATGCAACTCACTTGGTGACAGATCCATAGGCCTTCCAGCTGCAGTGTTGGCTGTTTTGTTAAAAAGTACTATAGCTTCATAAAAAAATACCTATCATAAATTTTATGACTGGTGCTTTAATTATGTCTTCAAGACTAGTTTCTGCTTTTAATATTGAAAACTTGGAAGTAATCCTACTTTCTTATACCACATTATTAGAATAAATTCTGCATTGATTTCCTTATAGGGAAATTCACACTGTTTCTGAATGATGTATGATATGATCACCCCATATTTCTATTTTCTTTTATTGAAGTATAAAGAGTTGCTGTACCTTACTGTAAGCAAACTTTAGAGATAATGGATTAAATACAAAAGTTCATCTCTAGCCATGTTCTTTCTCTGGTACACTAATAACATCACATTTTGTGCAACTCACTGATACTGGAATGCCCTGGCTATGTAGACGTGTATCCACGGCACCCAGAAGCAAAACTGCACTGTCATCTTCCTTTTCCTCTGACTAGTGGGTTTTTTGTTTTTATTCGGGGTTGGGGGAGGTTCTGAGAAGCAACATAATCTTGTGAGCGCCATTCCACTTCTCTATGTCTTTGGGAAGAATTTTCAATTTGTCAACATGTTCTCAAACAAATGTAAATTTGTTCATTCTATAAAAAAATCGATAATAGACTAAGGCCTAGGGTCAGTACTGGCAGACCTAGAGGCCTACAGCTCCAAATCCTAATAGCTAGGGGCCTTCTGAGTCTCTAGGCATTAGGTTGGAGGCTTGTTGCTCTGGGCTTTAGCCTTTAGAACCCCTGGCACCTGACAGCTGTTGTAATTCTGGGCATCCATCAGCAGTGGGAAGTGGACAAGCAGCAAGAGGTGGCACCTAAGGTTGTGGTGTTCTCTTACAGGCCTCTGAGATCGACCCTCAGGCCTAGAGTAGTAAGTATTCCAGTTCTTAAGAATGCTGGGATCCTCAGCCCTCCACAGGAAGTGTAATAGCTCACGGCCTAGGGTGCCTGAGACCTTGGTCATAATAAGGCTTGGCAGCTCTCTGGGACTCTACCAGTGACCACAGCCCACTGATTCTCATCTTCCCCTTATCGCTCTGGTCTCTCGGTCTCTCTCTCTCCCTCTCTCTCTGTCTCTCTCTTTCTCTCTCTCTCTGTCTCTCTCTCTGTTTCTCTCTCTGTCTCTCTCTCTCTCTGCTGGTCTTCAGCCATTGCCACTGTTATCACTGTCACTGCTGGGCCAGCGGCTATTGCTACCTCTGCCACTGCTGCCACCACCACTGCTGCTGCTTTTGCCTTCACGGTCACTGTGGCTCTGCTATCTTTTCTGCTGCCTCTCTTCATGTCTCAGCTCAGCCTGCTCTACTAAGGAGAAAGAGCAAGACCACTAGGAAGAAGCCTTCTGTGTAGCCTGGTGTTACAACACGAGGGGGTAGCACAGGGCAGTGTCTTCCAGCTGACTTGAAAACCAAGCTCAACAGCCTAGTTTATATATTCAGAATGGGAATGTGGCCAGGCCGACTGCACCTATCCCAACAGACATTCATTCAAATGAAGGTGAGTTAGGGCTTCTCCTTGTGTTTGCACAAATCGCTGGCCACCTGTTGGGCCCCCAGCGGAAGTACACCTGGTGGAAGGGTAGCCTGGCTTCAGATTTCCCTAGAATCCACTGGGCTTGGGGGGTGACAAGATTTTTCCCCCTGATGCTCTCAAGGGCGTGTTTGTATTTATTCCCCCATTTTCTTCCAGCTTGTTACTTCTAAATAGACATACAAAACCTTACCCTGTGGAATTTTCCTCAGGTGGCTTCACAGAAAGGTCCAAAGACAGGCCAGTTCATGCTGGATAGTGACTCCTTGCTTCTGCCTGAGATGCTCCCAAACTACAATATCCTCAAGGTTCTCTCTCAGAACTATCCCTTTAACATGCTTTCCTCATGGTTTGGATGAGTGCAAATGGTATTTGTTCAGAAAATACTAACATTAGAGTGATGGGCTTGGTTATTCTCTAGAAGGCTGAGAGAATAAGACCCACTAAACACTATATTCAGTATATTTCCCAGAATATCCTGGAGATAGATGGAGACCTGAGACTAGTTCTGGCACAAGATTATATAGCCTTAAAATTATACTTGATGCCCTTAGAGGCAGGAACTGCTGGAACTGGTCAATGTGGATTTTTTTTTTAATTAGTGGTTAGTAATTGTACAAATAGGTTTCATTGTGTTTCTGTTTTTTGGTGTGAAATCCTGGTTTTTGTGTCGAAGCACAGTATATTACTAGCAGATTGTTTACCCAGTGTGTTTTCATGTTATCACTTATGGAACGAAGTATCCTGTAGGAACCTTTCTATTGGGAAACACAAGAGAAAGACAAATAGTTCATGTAGACGTTTCCTAATTCTTTAACCATCTCAGTCCTCTAAATAATTCTGGCAGGTGACCATAAATAGAAGTCAGCATCTCTGAGACCGAAAATCAAAACAAGTCTGACATTTCAATGAAGTAAATTTAGGGAGACAATACCTTCAATTAAAAACCTGCAATAGAGCAAGCAAAATTAGTTTGTAAATAATTTGTTGATTCTGTGGACATGAAAGGATTCCAGCTGGCAAAGGATAGCATATGGAACTTCAGTGAACAGTTCCTATAGTAACAGTTCTGAGATGCATGTGGTATGGTCTGAATTTCAGTGTCCTACAAAGTGTGGAGATTGGAACCTAAAACCCCTCGTGATCAGATTGAAAGCTGGACTTTGGGGAAATGTTTAAGTCCCATATGTGAGATTAGGACTTGTTTTGAGAGTTCATTAGAGAGAAGACTCTAATGGGCTTTCCTCTCTAGGATGCTTCCAACCCTGATGCTCAGATCTCAGCCTTCTAAGAAGCTAGGATTACATACATGGGCCATAAGTGCCCCGCCTGTTGCTATTTTCTTATGGTTTAACACTATTTGAATGGGGATTTTATGTGTTTTGTGAGCTAAGGCAGCTATTACTGTACCCCTAACCTACCACAAAATCCTTTAGGCTTTAACAAGTAATCACTCTGTGCAGTGGGATGCTCTTACCTACACACACACACACACACACACACACACACACACACACACACAGAGAGAGAGAGTCAAAACTGACCATAACATGCACTAACCCATTCCTAACATAACATTTCAAGAATTTGGGGGTGTGGAGGTCACATGCTTAATCGCTGCTCTCAAGGACTTGTAGGGTCCAGACTTCCCCAAAGCTCTTCCGACTCAGGAAGTCATCATCCATGGACTTTGCCAAACCAGCATCCTTTCTCCTTGTACCCCAATTCAACATTTCATTTAGAGGAAACACCCTGCTCACATGTTCAGACTCTGGGATTTGGCTTGAGACCCAGGCCTTGCCAGTGAGAAGAGGACTTCTCACTGCAGGGACTTTTTTTTTTTTAAAAAAGGGCTTATCATAGTCTGAGATACAGAGATTGAGACATAGAAGAGATGCATGAAAAACAGTAAGCTAAAAAAATAAATAAATACTATGTTAGATGGCCACAAATGCTTTGGAAAGAAATCATCCAAACTAAGGAAGTTAGGACCAAAGCAGATGACAGTTTTGATGGGGTAGATTCAGTGGTTGTCCATGAGGTCTAACACTTGAGCAAAGATCAGAAAGAGTGGGGGATCGCCAGGCATTCCGGAGAAGGAGAGAAGCCAATCCAAAGCCCTAGTGCAGAAGCCTGCCTGCTTTGTTCAAGAAACAAAGAGGCCAAAGAGGAGGGGGAGAAAGAGGGGGAGAGGGAAGAGGAGGGGAGGAGAAGGAGCCAAAGCAAGGGAGGAGTGGGTGATGTGCAGGTGAGGGAGCAGCAGGTGATGCAGAGCTTCCACTGGGAAGGTTTGGATTTGAGAATAGAAACTAACTTAGGGTTTGAAGGTCAGTCTGGCTGCTGCGTGGGGACAGGTCAGGGAGGACAACACTAATGCCCCAGGTGGGAGATGTTAGAGAAGGACTCTGGGTACATAAGGAAAGTCCAGTCCAGAGAATTCTCTGACTCCCAGGTGGGCGGAGATACCCATGAGGCAGCAAGGTTGCAGGCCTGAGCAACTGGAAGAACAGAGTTGCCACTGAGATGGTGAATCTGGGGTACAAATATGATGCTGTTGTGATTGTGAAGTACTTTAGGTGTGTAGGAGTGGAACTTCAGGAGGCCCTACTTGAGATAAAAATTTAATGTCAAGATACAAAGACTTGCCTTCTCTCCCTGTAGCCAAAAATAAGGTGTGTGTGTTGGGGGGAAGGGGGACAGGGGGTTCCTAGGACTTGAACTCAGGACCTGGGCACTAAGGTTTTTCCTTCAAGGCAAGCACTCTACCACTTTGAGTCACAGTGCCACTTCCTGTAGCCAAAAATAAAACACAGAACATAAGGCTCCTCCTCCCTAGGTGTCTCCGCCCAAAGCAAGACTGCAGCCAGTGGGAGCTAGGCAGCAGCACTTTGGGCTGCCAGGTGGGCAGGCTCCGGAGGCCAACCTGCCCAATTCGGTGGCTTAGGGTGAAGGGCACTGGGATCCACCAGCTCCTCTGGATCCTGTGCACTCACGGGGATCGCGCCCTCAGAACTGTGCATGCTCACGGGGACCCGGTAAACTCACAGAGATCTGTCCTGCTCCTGGGGATTCTGTAGGCTTGCTGGGATCGGGCGCGCTCCGGGGCGTCTGGCGTTCGTTCACTGGGATCCAGTATGCTGGCAGGGTTCTTGCAGGCTCACTGTTCGCGCACTTGGGGACTGAGCACATGGGGGTCGAGGGCACTGTTGGGGATCAGCTCCTGCAGTCTCCTTTGCGGGGGCCAGTGCGGGTGGACCAGAGTGGCACAGAGAGCAGAGGCCCAGAGCCCCCGGCAGCCTCCCCACCGCTGGACCGTGTCCTGCCCAGCCCTGACCTCGCTGCCCATGCCCAACCACAGCGCCAGGGAGAAGCCAGGGTCCCGATCCAACGGGGAGAGGGGTGCTCGCTCAAGTACAAAAGAAAGATACGTTAATATATGCATTCCTTGGGGCCCCACCAGTGGGTCCAGCAGTTCCTGTTTTCCCTATCACCAGACTGGGAGGAGCCGGAGTTGCAGCAATAGAGGCCAAGGTTCCACCTGGCCTTTTGGACTGAGAGGATAGTCCACACCTAGGACCACATGTGGGACCCTCCCCCCATCTTCTCAGCCCAGTTTTCCAATTGTGTTGTGTATTTTCTACAATCATTTCCCTTAATAATCAGCTTTTCTCAAATATGGGCGCACTCCAAGTTTTAAAATACTAGAAATGTATTCCTTAGAACAATTGGCATCATATTAGCATATTATCTCATGTTTTCCTGTTACATGAAGATCCCTTTCAATGCAAGGTAGAAGCTTTTGTGGTGAGGGTATGGGGCAGATGGGAGGGGCTGGGAAAAAGATAGGGGAAGGAGTGCATGGCTTTTGTTGGAGGGAAAAGGCAAAGCCAGAACTGATTGCATCCATTTAGCAATTTTGTGCCTGGGGCCTGGGTGACCTCAGCTTCCTATCTCTAATACTTGAGGTTGCACCTAATTTACTTGGTCTGTCTGACCATCCCAGGACCACAAGAGAAGAGAAGAACTTTGAGTTGACTAAGCCAAACACCCAAGAAAATTAAGCTAAGAGAGAACTACAGAGCAAGTCTATCAGCATGAAAGAGGGCTGAGGAGCGATGGAAACTCATCTTTGTTCCTCTGAACCTATTCTAGGTTCAGGAAGTAAGGTGCCCAAAGACCACCTATCTGACCCTGGTTCACATAGCCAGTGAATATCCAGCCAAGCCTCAAATGGTGGTCCCTTGCATCACAAGATACTACTGTATCTCTACAGAGATGGGTTGACAAAGTCCCTGCGCAAATCAAAGACTCAAACACCAAAGCTGGTACAGTAGATACAGAAGGAGGAGAAGCCTGGAAACAGGTTATTTTATGCAAGTGTGTAGACCTTCCCCTTCTTATTTCTATGCAACTACTGCAACCTTGGCTATCATTTGAACCTTAGTAGTAATTCAGGAACCCATTCAAGATTTCTTCTCCCTCCCCCTTTTTCCTAGCAAGGCATTCCATGCTTTGGTTGGGAGGGCTTATTAATTTGCCTTAATTTAGTTTACAAATTCAATACACTTATAGTCACAGTTTATAAATTTGATCAAACACAGAGCTTTGTGAGTGGTAGGCAAGCAATCTACCATTGAAGTGTACTCCAAAAATTCTCTAGGAAAGAAAGTACTTTTGAACATCACACTGAAAGTCAGAAAACATGTTTCCATGTTTACCCACTTAAATAATAAGTCCTTGAAATAAAATTTAAAAGCATAACCTAAGCGGCGGGGAATATGGCCTAGAGGCAAGACTGCTTGCCTCATATACATGAAGCCCTGGGTTGATTCCTTAGCACCACATATATAGAAAAGGCCAGAAGTGGCACTGTGGCTCAAGTGGCAGAGTGCTAGCCTTGAGCAAAAAGAAGCCAGGGACAGTGCTCAGGCCCTGAGTTCAAGCCCAAGGACGGCAAAAAAAGAAAGAAAGAAAGAAAGAACCTAAGACTTCTTGTTATAGGATTAGGACTTAGATGTTTTAGGACCTATTAAAATATATGGTGAAAATTTTTCCTAGATAAGGAAAGGTCGCAGCTTGTGAAAGGTCTCTGTATACCTGGTGTGTGTACCGGCACATGAGACTCCCCTCTAAAGGCAGTAGGAGCAAAGGAAAGGGAAGAAATAGCTGAATCTTCTCAACACCAGACTGGATTCCCCAGAGCCAAGGTTTGTTACTTATCAGGGTTATTAATTTCACTGTTAGTCATGATTACCATCCCTGCCTGTAGCCAAAAGGAATCAGACAGGGCTGCAACAAATGATGGAGCTTCTTTTGTCTTTTCAGAGGCCAGAGGCCTCTTTCCTTTCTTCTTAGCCTTTTTGACATAGCAGCTCTGAAAAAATGAATGCAAAACTATTTTTTACACAATTGTAGTGTTTCCCTGAGGGGGGCTTCTGACCTGTGTAAGGACCATTTGAATACCTGCCCAAGAAAATGCAGGTTCTTAGCTTCTTCTCTACTCAAGGCCTTCTGAACTAGAAATTACATTTTGGTCAAGCTGGCCCATAAGCGCATTCGAGTTTGGTGCTACCGTTGTGTCATTATGGGCTGTTTACTTCTCTTCCTTCTCTCCTCTGTCATCTTTTCTTCCCTTTTGTCTGCTGGTTCCTCTGACCCCTGCTCACTTGATTGCTTCTCCCTCCTTCATGTGAAGGGTTCACAGTAGCCCAGTATTGTTCTTTTAACAAAATATACTCAGATAGGCGAAGAGAAAGAAGGATGACTTATTTCTTATCGCAGTGTCTGCAAGACAGTACAATGAAACACTGGCATCGCCAAGCATCAGCTGTGGGAACATTCCATTTGTGTGGCGGCCTTGTGTTTCCAGCTGTCTTCCCAGGGAAAGGTGGACCTCAGGATTTGGGAACCTTCTTTTGTAGGAGATGTAGCTGATGTGATGTCCCAGATGGTTCCCTGCCACCAGCCTCAGAGCAGAAGATCCCAGCCTGAGTGCCAAGCTTGTGGGGCTGAGGTGGGGAAGACATTGGGGAACGATGGGACTGAATAGAAGAGAAAGGATCAGAGGGGAAAATGGGAACTAACAGGAGAGAGTTAGTATGGGGTTTGGAGCAATGTCAGCAGGGCATGAACCCCTGCTTTTGTCTTCATAGGTCCTGAAAGAAGAGGTCAAGATGGAGGCTGAGGTGAGTTGTGTATTCACGGCGCCTCCTATTTCTCCTTCTAAGGGTATTCCTTTCCCCCTGCAGAGCTTACAGAAAGACCAGCACAAACTTGGAAAACATACGGTCTTTCATCTTCTGATGTGCATATGTTTGTGGGTGATAGAGGAAGAATTAGCCTCCCTTGGGTTCTTATCTGTGTCCATTCAGCTTCAGGTGGATTCAGTCTTTTCCATGACAGCGAATCCTGACACAACACTCAAGAGCTAGGAGTGGCCCAGGCAACAAGGAGCAACTGGTCGTGGACTGGAACCTCCACACAATGAGGCCAGGTAAGCCTTTCTTCATAATGCCTTGGTTATCTCAGATATTTGCTGTACTGAGGGAATGCTGCCCCTGAACAACTATCACTGCTTGCTTCTTGTGTGACTACTGATCCTTTGTGCCTCATGGTTTGTGTCTGTGTCCTGCTCACTTCCCTTAGCTCTTACTTATGCTCCTTTGCCTTCTTTTTTCCAAGTCTGTATTTCCTCAGGTACTTCTTGTCCTACCCATGACCTTGTGCACTCATCTCTTCCCACAGCATTCATTCTAGGCTGTGTATGTAGGGAAGTCCTGAGTGGATTTGTTCAAGCAGGTCTTTCCATATAATCAGCAGCCGGTTGCTCATCCACACGGAATATTTCCATAGGTACTCCAATCTCATGATAGCACAACCTGGTCTTACTATGTCACCAGTCCCAAGTCGCCTCCTCAGGGACCTCATTCCAACAGGTAGTTACCCAATTTTAGAATTCCAGCTATCTCCCTGATTTCACCAGTCATAAAAGTTTGTATCACTCCATACTGTGAGTTGCTCTAGATCAGATTTGGAGACCTTTGTGGTAAAAAAACATTACAGTTATGGCATGTTTGTTCATGGAACACTGCTTATAATTGCAGCCATAGATGCAACATCTCAAGACTGTTGACTTCTGATGTTTCCTTCTGCCTCCTCACTTTCTCACTTAATTCCTTACCTAGTACCCTGTACCACACTCTCCCTCCTCTGCTCCCTCTCCTGCCAGCACAGATGACCCCTCCTCCAGACTGCACGCCCCATTGTCTCTGTCATCCATGGAAGGCCTCCCAGGTGTGTTTATTTTTGTCCCTTTTTTTCCACATCCCTGTTCTCACCTTGGCAAAGACATCTGTCCTCATGTCTTACATATTTTCCTTTGTATTACTATATTTTTCATGAAAATGTTTTGTGGTTTTGTTTCAATAATTTTTAATATGACATAAAATAAAACTAGTATCTTCTGTGGGTACAACCATGCATGTAGTTCTCCCCCAGATTGTAGCTACACTTTCTCCTTGCTCCTCATACCTGACAACCACTGTGTGATATACCCTTAATTGACATTATTCAGTTTTCTTAACATTTGTGTCATTTTTCCATCCCATTTTCCCATTCAGTGCTGCATCCCAAGTGTAACATACAGTTAGGCACTGTAAAACCCATGGGGTTGTGCTTGTATTTCCTCCTATCCCCAGGATGCTGAGAAAGATGCTGTTTTCATCTGTGTTTTGTGGATGAGGAGAGTGAGTGTTACACAAATTGCTGTAAGGAATAGGAATGAGATGCTAAGGTGCAGACAGGGATGAATGCATTTGTTCATGTCCACATCTAGCTAATCCTGTCCATCCAGTTCTGCCATTTCTGCTGGCTGAAGGGTTTGCTCAGAGCTGTCTGTCTGGAGGGGACACCATCCCTCTTGTCACTTCCATCATTGCTCTTTCTTTGTCAGTTGTGAGGCTTGAACTCTTGGCCTGGGCACAGTCCCTGGCCACTTGAGCTCAAGGCTAGCACTCTACCATGTGAGCCACAGCACCACTTCCAGTTTTCTGGTGGTTAATTGGAGATAAGAGTCTCATGGACTTTCCTGCCCAGGCTGGCTTTGAACTGCAATCCTTAGATCTCAGCCTCCTGGCTAGCTAGGATTACAGGTTTGAGCCACCACTGCCTGGATCATTGCTCTTTCTTTACCTCTCCTCATCTTCTATCCTCTCACTTCAAGCTGAGCTTCCCAGCTTGCTTGGTTCCTCCATGTGTCCCCATGGCCTCTCACTGAATTCCTCAGATACACTTGGTCCTCACTGAATGTTGGTTGACTAAAAGACTGGGTGACTCCCAGGCTATTGCGTAATCCAGTCATCCAGTCCAGGGCTGGAGTGGTCAGTGAAAATGTAGAGGAAGGAAATCACATGGCAGAAATTGTCAAGAAATCTTGCTGACTCCAAAGCTGGCTGGGGAGCAAAGGGCAGAGGATCCTCAGCACTACCAGCCCTTTGTTATTAGAGAATGATTGCCTAAGGAATGACCCTGGATGACAAGCATTCCAGGCTGATAGAACTGTGGCCATGAGTCTTTGCCCAGAAGGTGAGAAGGTTGTCAGTTAGGTGGGTGAAAGACTGGAATTCAGCAGAGCATGAATGTCCAGGTGATGATGAGACAGTCTGAAGAATTCCCAGTTTGCATTATGTGCTGGAACTGGATCTGGCAGAAAGGAACAACCCACAACTCAAATTGCTGCCTTCCAACCTTTCAGCACAGAGGTGGTCATGGAAGCCTGAAGAATGGTGTTTCCCACTCTGGAGGGATGGGGGAGAGCCAACCACAGAGGCATAACCATTGAGCTTAGGGAGATAAGCTCACCTGTAGGGCAGGGTGAAGAAGGAACAGGGTGATATGTGTCAGCAAACCTTAGCAGCCTGAGGTGAGAAAAGATGAGGAAGGAGAGTTTTAAAGAAGATCCAGTGGCGTGTCTGCTATTTGTGAGGTCCAGGGACATGTGGCTGAGGAATCTGGAATGTGGCAGTGGGGTTTGGATGCCCTGTGGCCCACATTCCTTGCTGAAACAGAGACTTGTGGAATTGAAAGCAAGTTTGCAGTGAGCCCAGCAGGTGAGAGGAGACCAAAGTTGTACCTAAATGCATGAGGAGTCAGAATGATTTGGGAGTGAGTTTTGATTAGGACACGGTGAGACGAAGATAGTCCCAGAGATGGAACAGCACAGGACATCCAGCTCATAGGAACTCCACGTAGGAGAGTCAGTAGAGGCACTGCCAGCTCTGGTGTTATTGTTTTTTGTTAACCTCTGAGCACCCTTCAGTTATCCACACCCATCTTAATTGGTTGTTTATTCTTTCCCCTATTTCTAAATGATAAAAGACATTGAAAGACTGAGGATGAACCCTCCTCTTTCTCCTACCTCTGTTTCTCAGTTACCCAGTAACTCATGTTCTTTACGGCATGGTGCTAGTTTCTTCTTGGCCATCGCGTCAGAGAGATTATAATCATACAAGCACTCCTCCCTTCATCCATCCATTTAGTGTGTGTGTGTGTGTGTGTGTGTGTGTGTGTCCCAGTCCTGGGGTTTGAATTCAGGACCTGAGCACTGTCTGTGAATTTTTGGGCCCCAGGCTAGCACTCTACTACTTGAGCTGTAGGTCTACATCCATTGTTTTTTGTTTGTTTTGTTTTTTATTTTCTGTTTTTTTTGTGGATGGGAAGGGGCTCAGTTAAGTGAAGGTGAGAATTTCAGTTTTCTGCCCAGGCTGGCTTTGAACAGTGATCCTCAGATCTCAACCTCCTGAGTACCTAATATTACAGATATGAGCCACCAGGCTATATATAAAGTGTAGCAGAGAATTTATACTGTTATGTATCTTTGTCTTTCTCCCCCAACAATATATATCTTGGAGAGTATTTACTTTCAGTACATAGGGAACCAATGCATTCTTTTGTGTAGTTATATCATATTCAATTTTATAGATACAACATTGCTTACATAACTACTCTACTACTAGCTGATTATTTTTATCATTGGCTTCTTATAAACAAGGGTAAGCCAAATTCTTTTTACTGGGTAGCTTGTAGGATACGCTCTCAGAGTATGATTTGTTGGAGCCAAAAGGTAAGTGCGATTTCTATTATGATGGCTATTTCTAACTTGCTCTTCCTTTGCCTGTTTTTCTCTCCATGTTCACTAGCGTTCTCTTACTATGACAAAGTTTCTGAGGTTTGTGGTGTCCCAGTACCTCACAGTGGGGTCCGTGGAGGAGCTCATCTCTTTACCTCATAGCAGTCAGGAAGCAAAGAGGAAGAACCTGGGTTTTCAATATCTCTTCCATGGCCACATCCTGTGTCCTCACTTCACTTCACTTTAAACTTCTTCTAGTGACTCTCCTTTTTTCTCCAAACATTTCATCTCATAAAGATTCCTTTCTCTAAGTTGGTGGAACATAATGCTCTGAATGCTAACTTTCTTGAACTCTGTTTTCAGGTCTGGAGTGCCAAACATTAGTGTCTCATAGATCGAGGGGAGGGGAGGATGTTTAATCTAGGACTTTGATTTACTTTTATGATTAATAGGTGTGTTCCCTTTGTGCTTTCTCAAAAACCACACTGATTTCTTTAATACCATCTTTTCAGTTCTGCTCTATACATTACCAAGTAGGTTATTCACGTTAGCATTACTGAAACAAATGCCTGAGATAATTGGTTCATACAGTAAAAGGTCTATGTTGGGTCAGAAATTGAAGGTGCCAGTCAATGGTCATTTGCCCTATTGCCTTTGGGCCTGTGGCAAGGTAGCCCAACACAACAGGACACATGTCTCAGAAGAAAGCCATTCACTCATGAGCAGAAGGGAGAAGCCATGGTCCCCAATAACCAGAAGACCTCCTGCTAGGTCCTGCCTGATAAAGGTTCCCCACAATCCAGGATTGCTAACTTCTTGATGCTGAATACCTTGGCTTCTGGGAGAGACACTTCAGATCCAAATTATAGCACTATATTCTGTATCATAAAACATGTCTCAGAACTGGGTACTGGTGGCTCACAGTAGCTGCTCAAGAGGCTGAGAACTGAGGATCCTGGTTTGAAGCTCACCTGGTCAGAGAAACCTGAGCAGCTCTTCAATTTACCAGCAAAAAATCAGAAGTAGAAGTGTGGCTGAAATGGTAGAGCAGCAGCATTAAGGGCAAAAGCCAAGGAAGGGAGAGCATGAAGCCCCATGTTCAAGCCCCAGTACTGGCACACATGCCAAAAGAAAAGTCTCTGCACACTGCAAGAGATTTATATCATTGAAAGAATATTCTCTGGCCACGTGGAACAAAATAAGATGTCAGTAATAAGAACATTTCTAGCATACCTTGAAAGACTTGGAAGAAATCTGAGCTAAGGCTAGAGCAAAAGAGAAAAGAAGAGGGGCAGTGTCAGGGGTGGCAGCTGGTGACAGATCACAAAGGTGAAGGGAAGGGACAAGTCTGAGGTGACATTCCTATTTCTGTGCTCAGAAACATTCAACACCTGGGTTTAAGGGATACATGGAAGTAATTTGTAGAAATCAGATTACATTGAGTTGTCTCATAATCTTGAAATGTAGACCTGATATTCCCTGTAATCAATATCCATGTAGCCCCCAGCAGTGCACTGAGATGGTATTTAAGGTGTCACAGTAGAGTGGCCATGGTGGTGGCTAACCTGTGGAGAGCTATAGTAAGGACGTCAACCACGTAGGTCCTGTTTCCAAGTGCCCCTGTCTGCCAGCATCTTATATAGCTGCAGTAACTGCTGAAGGACTCATCAGATACTCACGTCCCTGGAAGATAGAGGACGAGGCCACAGCTCAGGCTGGGTAGCAGAACTTTCAGCAGAGAATTCTTTCATCAATAGAGAGGTGGCAATAGGTAGAGAAAGCCAATTGGAGGTGGGCACTTGGAAAGTTTTTCACACAAAAACATGAGTAAAGCCACGTCAGGATGTGTTGGGCAGAGCTGACTTACCTGTGAGCCCAGGAGAGCCTTAGTCCAGCCACAGTATGACAGCTTCCTGTGTTGTGGGACGGTAGCTCTTCCTGCTTGCTCTTGGCTTTCCTTTGCTGTTCTCTGCTAAATGACAAACTCCACCTGGTCTGTTGTGTTTCAGCCTGTGAGGAAGTTGGGCGTGGTGGTGGTTGGTGTTGGCAGAGCTGGATCCGTGAGGATGAGGGACTTGCAGAATCCAGAATACAGAGTCAGCAAAAAAGAATAAATTCAGAAAAAAGTCCTTCGTTTCCATATATTTGGGGTTCATATGTAAAATATGTTTCATATATATGAGTATATATATATATATATATATATATATATATAGTTTCTTTTGACACAAGTTAGAGTCAGGACCTTTTGCTGATTATATTGCCAATAGAAAAGTGCCCCAATCAGAGTACTTGATTGTTCTATGTGTCTTTTCTGTAGTTTCTACATTTTCACCTAGGTAACAACTATTTAGACATGTTCACTGTATGTGAAGAATGTGAAAACTCTTTTATGTACTTACTGTACTTAATGCTCAGATAAACTCTTGAAGTAGGTGTTTTACTTGCTCCTGCTGTAACGGAATCCCTGAGCCTTGGTATCTCATAAAGAAAAGAGATTTACATGAGGCTCAGTACAAAGGCTAGAATTCCAGGCTTAACCAGCTGTATCCACTTGGCATGTGGAGTGGGCCTCCTTTTGTCCCACACCCAGTGGAAATGTGGAAAGGCTGGCTGGCACATTCACACAGAGAAGATCTGAACTCCCCTTAAGAGCCACTTCCATCCTGTGAGGGCAAAACAAAAGCATTGGTCTGTTTGTGGGAGGAGGGGCCCAGATTCATCCCACTGGACCCCTCTGCCATGTTTACAACCAAGCAGTAAGACACTGGAACCCTGCTGGGAGCAATATTTATAAGGAACATGTGTCCTGTCCTGAGGCAGACACAGAATCTCAAGATGTGCAACTGTACACAGTGGTCCTAACTGGCTTGTGTTTCCCATTTTTGTCATGGCAGGAAAGGTCTTGCATGAAGAGCACATAGAACTCTTGATGGAGGAATTTGCATTCCTGAAAAAAGAAGTCGTGGGGAAAGAACTGCTGAAAGGATCCCTTCACTTCACAGGTCAGTTTTAGTGTGCAGACACATTGAATGCCCAGCTCCTTTCCTTCTTCCGGAAGTTATAGGAACATTGGCTGGGTGGACAGTATTTCATGTATTGTATATTGGACTATATACTGTATGGTAGTCATTCTTTGAGAGCTTCCTGTTCTCATGGATGGATGGATTCTCATGTGGGAGTCAGGACCTGAGTCCTGAGTGATCACTCAGTCACCTGAGTGATTTTTCTTAGGGAAAGCAGATCTTTAGGATCCTCGACCTCATTGAGTGTAAGATCCTTCATGTGTTCAATAGTTTCAAAACAATGCAACTTCATAGTTTGTCTGGTCATTGAAAATGTCATACAAGAGTTGTGACAGGAGGGATAACAATTCAAGTGTCATATAACTCATATGATAGTCATGTAAAGTTGGCCATTATTACCTTTGGTACAGGTAAAACAATAGATGCTCATAGGCCTTGAGCTCACATACCAGTCATGTGACAAGCCAGGCTGGAGTTTCACTATGTGGCAGAAACTTACAGGAGCTTTTTAGTAATGTGTTCAGAGGAGTTGAACTACAGGAGATGGTAAGCAACCCAGACAGAGCCGATTTTCCTTCTAAGTCTGATGCTTCCCTTCGATCCTAGTGCTTTCTCTAACTTTTGTTTGCTTTTACTTAGAACTTTTCTGTGTGTCACGCTGGGGCTTGCACTTAGGTCTGAATGTTCTCTGCTTTTTCCCTCAAGGCTAGCACTCTACCACAGGTGCCACAACTCCACTTATGGCTTTATGGAAGTAAACTAAAGATAAGCGTATCATAGACTTTCCTGGCCCAGCTGGCCTCAAACAAAGTAGCTTAGATTATAGACATGAGCTACCAAATTCTCTGGGTCTTCTTCTACAGCATACTCATTGTTTTAAGTGTTAATGTCACAGTCATAACAAATGTTTCATCAACATAATGCAACATATACGCAGTCTTCAGTTTAGGTTCTGTTTAAGATTTGGGCTAAGGCCAGAGGTGAGCATTTGAGCATCATGTTTGAGCAGAAATTCTAATACTTAATCCTAATACCTGAGTGTACTTTTATGAAGACTTAAGGAAACATTTAGTACTCTATCAGCTTGTTGACCTTGAACTAGATGAAAGGTATTGCTGTTTTCTGCAGTCTTTTAAGATATTCTGATGTGTGCCATTTCTTGTGGAGTTTATAAGAATCTATGTTTCAGGGCCGATAGAGGGTGGCTCGTCTCCTTTGGGTGGTGATGGGAAATAACTCAGGACTTCAGACCTGCTTCACATGAGCCATGCTTCAGCTTTTGCTTTTGCTTTGTTTGTTTGTTTTTCAGATAGGGTCTTGCACATTTAGCTGGTGCCAGCCTGAGTCAGTGATCTTCCTACCCCTTCTGCCTCCTGAGTACCTAGGACTACAGGTCCTGCTTTTTGAGATAGAATCTTACTAACTTTTGTCCAGGCTGGCCTGGGCAAAAGTGTCCCTGTCCTGTAGGTGATATTACAGGTTTGCACCACTGTGCTTGGCTGCTGGATGACTTTCAATCATTTATTGAAGAGCATGGAGATATGTGTGTATGTGTGTGTGTGCACGCACTTGTGCGCACACGCATATGGGGCTATATATGGACATGTAAATATGCTGACTATATTAGAAGCCTAAAAGTCTTTATTACCCTCTTTAGCTGAATTGAGTGCTGCTGCCAGTAGCACATCTCATTTTACTAGCAAAATGGAATTTCAAAATTAAAAGGGAGTTGTTTTCGTGAGTCCACATTTAGCCACCAGGTAAGGCAAGGTCCCTGTGTCCATCTGCTCTCCCCTGGCTGCTGGACTCTTTCCCTTGTGAAGCATTCTCTTCTTGCCAGTCCCCTCAGCATTTGTGCTTCCCCACCACTGGCCTTTGTCAGGCATTCTCTTTTTGCTAGTCCTCACAGTATTTGTGCTTCCCCACAGCTGGCCCATTGGAAGAGGCGCAGTTTGGCTTTCCTGCATTTAGTGGCATCTCTCGTCTGACTTGGCTGGTGTCCCTCTTTGGTGAGCTTTCTCTGGTGTCTGCCACTTTGGAAGAGCGAAAAGAGGAGCAATATATGAAAATGACTGTGCATCTGGAGACCAAGGACAAATGGTAAGTTGTGAGAGACAGTAATAGGAAGGAGACATTGGGATGTGTCCGTTGTTCACAAGGATGACAATAGAGAAAACCCCAAGGGGCACAGCCAGGTGTTTACTGCAGAGAGCTGGCAGCTTCCAAAGTCTAGGAAGGATCCTCACTTGTGCTGTCTCCATTTGCCAGTGAGTGGGTCGTGGCTTACGGAATTGAAGCATGTTTACTGTGGTTTTGTTTGTGTACTTACTTTAGAGATGGGGTTCTCACTGTTTTCCCAGGAAGGTCCCGAACTATTTGGCTCAGGTAATCCTCTTGCCTCACCCTCCCCAGTAGTTTGGACTCTAGGCCTGCACCCCTGCTCCCAGCTCCTTTCTTGTAGCTTTATTGATGTGGAAATGGAGGTGTAAGAAACATCTTAAAATTCTTCACTGCCTCAAATTTGAAGGACTTGAGAAATTTTCTGAGATAACTCAGAGTATTTATATTACCTCAGGTTCTATCCACTGTCTTTCAGCTGTCTTCTTAGCCTGTGACTGGCTTGTGACTGTGCCTTGGAGGAATGCTTTGGCATGTGTCCAGTTATTTTCTCTCTTCCTTCCCCCTTATCTGATTCTGTAAGCTAGAATGAGACACTTCAGCTCCAAGAAGGAAACTGTCTGAGCACACATTTGGAGCTACTGATAATTGTTGTCGTAGGACAGAATCCCTCAAGTTACCTTCAGACAGTGTAGTTGAGTGAATGAGAACACAAAGTAATCGTGAAAATGGCCCACAGAATACCTAGGAAAGTAGCGGTCATCCATCCGACCCTTGTTGTACAAATGCAGTCTAAGGCGATGCTTTGTGGCTAGCATGGCTTGGCCATTCACGAGCGTTTGCAAACTCAGTCTTTATACCAGCTTAGTGAGGTGGGCATCCAAGAGTCTTCCCAAGGACGCTGTTAGACCTTTCCTTGTCTGGAACAAATGACAGAGAGAAATTGATTTCAGGAGGAAAGGTGTGTTTTGGCTCCCCTTCAGGCCTTTGAGCGCAGGCACAGTTGTGATGAGCTGGTGGTGAGGCTGACATCATGAAATCAAGAGTGAGCAGTGGCAGAGGCTGCTCACCTCCTGCGGCCAAAGCAGGCTGCACAGTCCATGAAGGGGCAGGGTCAGACACACACCCAGTGATCTCCTTGCACTAGACCCTAACTCATAGGTTTTCAGCACCTCCCCAAATAGACCCACAACAAAGGAGCGAGCCTTCAACTTGGGACACTATGCAGCCATTTTCTCTTCAACCACTAACTGATACAGGGCTCTGAAGTCCCTAGGCCAGTTGCTTTTTGCAGCACTCAAGCTGTGAATTCTCCCTAACAGTGCTGGAAGCACACTAAAACAAGTTTAGACTTCGGGAGTTACTGTCTGTACTTCCTCACAGTGCTCACTTAGCATTGAGGGGAAGGGTCACCGGCCCCACATCCCAGAGGGAGTTAGGACATTTCAGTGCTGCTTACTCCCAAACTCTAGTCCCTCCTAACTTACTGGCAGTTTTTCAATTGTTTTTATGGCTATGCATTCAGATATTGCTTAAGCCAAACTCATGCAGCTATCCAGTATATAAGCAGTGACTAAATCGACTGTATCCGGGTCCTCAAGGTGCTGTGGAAGGAGATCACAGGCCTGTGCCCTGCCTGGTCCCTCAGGACTGGCTAGAAAATTGCCACCTCGGCAGCGCTACAGACAGGGGCTGACACTGGGTAGAGGATGTGGCCAGGCAGCTTCCTGCAAAGGGGACGAGGCACTGTCAGTGCTCTGGTTGGTGAATATTTGATTTGTCACTATTGATGAGGGATGAAAAAGAGGAAGCCCTAGGGAGCCCACGTCTGGCTTTGTTGGACCATGTGGAATCACTTGCTGTACACACTCAGAATATGAATGGACCAGGCCTCTCCTTTAGGTCAGAATTTACCTGGGAAAAGATTCTTCCTTTTGCACAGGCAGACATCACAGCTCTTACCTGAAATCCAGAAAAGAAACAACCAAAAGCAACTCAGAGAAAGGAGGGTCACACTTTGAAGAACCGACATGTATCTGACTTTGATTTTAGGTTTTCAGGAGCTCTGATATGTGCTCCAGTGAGAATCTGAATAGAATAGAGAGGACTGATTTTGAACCAATAGTTTGCATTTTCCTGCATGGGAGGTGGTGGTGAGAGAGTCATTGAGATTGTGATGAGAAGAACACTAAGGATCCTTCCTCATGAAATGTTCACACTTTAAACACACATGATTGCAAGTGGTACTTGGATGGCCTGTCTTCCATACATGAACACTCTGGAAGGAACAATAAAACTCCAGGAAAAAAGTCCTGAGAGGCTCTGGGCTAGGGATTAGTTGTGTAATTCTCGCTACTAGGAAGCTGGGACATGAGGACCCCATATGAAGAAGCCACTGCAGGCAGGAGAGTCCATGAGTCTCTTATCTCCAAATAAACACCAAGAGAGCCACAGGGGGAGCTGTGGTTGAAGTGGAAGAGCACTAGCCTAGCTTATAGCAGGCCAGCTCAGGCACGGTGTCTAGGCCCTGAGTTCAAGCCCCAGAACTGCACAAAAGGAAAGGTCTGAATGCCAGACTTGTTTCCACAAAGTCAATGAGTAGATTCTGCTATGCTGGGACCAAAGTAATCAAGAGCAGTTGACACCAAAGTTGGAAACGCAGTCCCTAATGTCTTGCAAAGAGGTGAACATCTGGATGTCACTGAGCCAACATGTTGAGCCACAGCTGCAAGGAAGTTGGGTGCCCACAGAGGCCCTGGCCCCAGGAGGTTGGCAAGCCTTCCCACCTCTTTCCTGTCATGTGCTTTTTATCATGAGGATTCTCTTGTCTTTTTGCAGTCCACTAACCTGGATTGAGGAGAAGGGGCCTGGCTTCAAACGAAACAGATATTGAAGCTCCCATTTCAAATGTGGATCACTGGAGAATCTGCCAAGCGTAGGAGTCAACCAGAAGATTTTCCTGAAAGATCAAGAGCTGTTTGTCCAGAAGCTCTTGGGCCAGGTCTCTGAGAAGGAACTGTCCACAGAAAGGAAGCACATCCTTGACTGCCTGGCGCTGGCAGAGGCAGTCCAGATGTGCTGCCGCCCAGAGAAGTAGGACAGGAAGCAATGGGCACTGCAGCACCGGATCCCAGTTTGCTGTTCTCAGCTGTTTCCCTTTCCCTCCATTCTTAAGAGGAGCTGAGTTGCCCTCACTCCTTTCCAGTAGCCTGATCCCCGTGTTGGAGAAAGATGATGCCTATGCCTCTACTTGCTGTGGGAGTAACACATGGGGATGGGGTCCTGGAGGTGGAGACACAGAAAGTACTTACCACGGTGGAGCTGAATTGGCTGTTCTGTACTACAGCTTCGGTTTTCTCCTCCCTACGGCGCTGTGACGTGGAGTAGGTTATTGGTATATTGGCTTTTGGAAATTAAAAAAGAATAAGTCTACATCATTATAAAAGAATGAGAAAAGGCACACCAAGTACTTTGTCACAAGCATGGATTATACCTGTAGCACTCACACAGGCGTCACATCCTAGAACAGGCAGGAGGTGTCAACCATATGGCATCAGGATAGGGTACAGGATTAGCGCCTTGGGTGGCTGGACCGGCAGCACAGTCCCAGTGATGGTGGTGCACACCGGGTTAGAGGGTGGCCTTGGGTTTTCCTGAGAAAATGCCTGTACCATGGCTCCAAGTCAGGCTGAATACATAGACTACCTTGATTCTCAATGTGTGAATGGTGGCAGTGAGTACAATTTGCCATCATCAGAGACTTCAGCACTGACTGTGACATCTGGTGCAAGGGAGAATGTAATGCCGAAGGAAAGGCCCTGCCTAGGACTCTAGAGGAAGACGGATGCCAGGGGTCTTCCTCCGGAGCTTCCCACCTCTCACCCATCCTTTCTTGAGCACCCAGACCTTGCAGCAAGCAGAGCTGAATTCAGTATCTCACTACAATGCATGAATGTGAGGAATACACATGATCACCACTGTGTCTCTGTAGATGGGAGTACATCACTATTGTGCCCTGTTTATATCTATGAGGTCCTGTTTGTACATCTCTCCATAGATAGGTGTATTGAACATGGGAGTTTCTCATGGGAAAGTTCCCAAATATAGAAGTCCTTGTCTGTGTCTGCACTTGTGAATTTCTGACACCCATGTGGAGCTCAAGTCTTGCTTTTCCCTTTGTTCTTAGTTTTTATTATAATTTTTTATTTTTTATTTTGCCAGTCCTGGGGCTTGGGCTCAGGGCCTGAGCACTGTCCCTGGCTTCTTTTTGCTGAAGGCTAGCACTCTGCCACTTGAGCCACAGCACCTCTTTTAGCCATTTTCTATATATGTGGTGCTGAGGAATTGAACCCAAAACTTCATGTATACGAGGCAAGCACTGTTGCCACTAGGACACACTCCCGGCCCCCCTTTTTTCTGTGGTTCATTGTTGTCTTGCATGACTTTGAGACTCTTGCAAAGATCAACCTAGCCTTGAATTTGGGATCCTCCTGCCTCAGTCTCCCCACTGTGGGAATGAGAGGCCTGCACAACTGGTTTACAGTTTATTCTCTCTCTGGACACAAGGTACAGGAACCTCATCTGTACATGAGTGCAGTGCAAATGGTGACATGAACTCTTGGGATCCGCAATCATAGGATAGACGTAGGGTCCTACTCAGCGTAGGACATCCACACAAACGGATGCTAAGTGGAAGCACTAGGAGGAAGTGGGGTGACTTGGGGACTCCTGTGAAGCAAAAACACTTGTGCCCGGGAAGGCATTTGAACTGCATGAAGTGACTGAGTCTCAACCCAAGTCAGTGTGTCCCCCAAACCATGGACAGAAGACAGTGGGGAGGTGTGTGGAGGTGTGTGTCCTTCTGGTCTTGCTGCTGACCTACCAGAGGGCCCAGACAGCACACAGTGGACCTTTGAGGAGGTCCATTGAGACTGAGGCTCAAAGGGAGGGACTTCCAATGATGACACCAAATCCAAAGGTGATGTCACAATGGGCAAGGCAGAGCCCACAATTCTATGCTGCTGTGTCAGTTCTGTTGTAGGAAAACTGGGGGCAGCAACATGTTTTCCTGCTGCTGCCCAGTATTTCGCAGATCGAATCCAAATGAATTTGATATAATTCGCCGATGCTGGGTCATCCCTTGTCCCAGTCGTCTTTGCAGAAATCCACCATGCATGCCACAGGTGAATCTAGGGAGCCCGAGGAGAGGAAAGAGGGGTACTCCACTCACCTACTACTCTCTGGCAGCCTCAGACCCCCTGTGTGTTTCCATTTATGTGGGGGCTGTGGATACATGGGTGTGTACACGTGTGTGTGTGTGAGTGTGACTGAGCTTACCTATGTGTACATGCAGATGTACGCCTCAGGCTGTTTTCATTGTATGGCCATGAGCCTTTGCCCAATGTGCTGTTGTTTCCATGTTTCATCTATTTCTCCTTTCTTCACCCTAGCATGGGCGGATTTTAGCCCCAACCCTTTCAGATCCCTGCAAAGCAGGATATATTCCAGGAGGCAAGTTGGAGAAGTTAGTCGACCATTTGGTGCCTTCCTTGCTCTTTGGCGATGCCTCCTTTATCCCCGTATTTCTGGGGACCTACCGGACTTTTTCAACCCCCCACCAAGTATTGAGCCTACTGTTCAATCGGTATGTGCCAGGTCTGACTCGGACGGGCCCAGGGGCTAGGGCTCGGCATGGGCTGTACCAGTGTGAATCCACTTGCATCCTAGGACCTAGCATGCTAAGACCAACATCCAGACTGCCTGAGGCTGGAGCAGTGGGATGGGCCCTCAACATGCCTTTCCCACTTTTGGCCTTACACACCAGGGTAGCCAGTACTGTGGGTGTTGCTGGGAGTTGCCCCCTCTCTCATGAAGAGAGGTCAGTTCCTGACCTAACTAAACCACACTGGGAAGCCCAATGGGGACACCGAAGAGACCCTGCACCCATTGAGCTAGGTGGAAGGAAGCTAGTGGGCTCACGGTCTAGTGTGGGGATGCATTTGCAGACCCTTGGCCCCACTCAGTGGAAAGAACAGGGAGATTCTTGTCATCCTGAGCTCCATCCAATGCTCAGAGGGACCACCAGGAAGTGTAGATGTCACCAGCAGACACAGTGCAAGTGACATGTCGTGGTGTCCCCTAGATACGGCTCTTTTGCTGATCGTCACGATGAGGAGGCAGGAGCGCAGGAGCAGCTTCAACAGTGAGTGGGCTTGGGAGAAGATGGAGACCATCTGTCTTCAGGGCGGGTACATTGGAGAGCCGGCCTTGGGGAGGCTTGGGCAAAGGCAAATGGCACCCACTTGACTTGAGATTCCTGGAGGAGGGCTTGATTCCAGGCAGAAATGTGTCCACACAAGGAGCTAGGTTTGTGATCCTCTGTGCCAGAGGAGAGTGGGAGAAGCCTCTGGCACCGGGACAGCCCAGGCACATTTGCCTGCCCTGGCAAACATCAGGGCTACACAGAAGGGGGAGGCACACCCTGCTTCATCGTGGGCATTCAGTAGGTTTCCTGGGGCTCAGTGAGCGCTCAAGGGTCAGGATGTGTTACTTGTATCAAGAGTCAGACAGAGACAGTTCACACAAGGCTCAAGGACTTCATGAAGCATACTGGAAGTGCCTCAGTGAGGACGTGCAGGGTTCTGGGGGTACCAAGAAACAGGACCACGCAGCCCAGAGTTGACCTTTTGGGAAGGGCACCCAGGGACACATGGAGGTGGGTGTGGGGCTTTGGTGAAGGGGAGAGTGGTGCTCACACCTGTGATCTAAGTCTAGTCTCACCCTCCTGTAGAGGTTGCCTGGAACCCAGCCAGGTCAGCAGGCCTGCCCTGGGTTATGGACATGAGCAGGCTCAGGAGCAAAGCTCCCACCCATGTGCTTGAGGGGATCTGAGAGGAGAGGTCCAGCCTGTGACTCTGCTGTTCCCCCCTCCCACCCTGCAACTAGAGCCTTCTCATTCATCCTGGGTTCCTGGATGAAGGAATACCCAGAAGATTTTCTTCAAGCACAGGATGCGACTTGCTTAAATCAGCTAGTCCAGTACCTACACCACAATATGCCCGGGTCCCTGGAGGAGCGTCAGGCCCGCCGTCTGCTCACCCAGCTGGAGCACATGCATGCCAAGCAGCCTGAGCTGGAGGGTGAGTACATGGGCTGGACAGGAGACAACCGCTGTGAGATTCTGAGTTCTGTCCACTTGAAGAAAGCTCAGGCCTACCATGGGCCCAGGAGAGAGAGAGAAAGCCAGGGAATCCAGAGGCCTTGAAGGAAGCCTGGCAAGGCTCCCTGGGGTGGAACGGAGGCACTGGTGCTTGTCAGGGAGGCAAGGGTCTTCTGGCATTAGGAAAGACTGAGGGGAAGGCGGTCCTGGAGTGGATCTTTTCTTGCAGCTGTGCCTACAGTCCCAATGCTTGCAGACAATGCAAGTGCACAAGAATGGGCACCTGAAGCACTGGCTCCAACACCCAGCATGGAAGCAATCCTCCCATCTCAGTCATATCTAGAACTGAGTACAGCCTCAGAACCCCCCTCAGCTCCAGGACATGCTGTGGAGCTCCAGCATGAGCCACTGGGAGATGGATATTCTGGCTCCCCTGCACCATCTTTGATGGAGCCATCTGCAGGTCAGTCCATGACCCACAGCCTTTCCCCTTCCCCAGCACCAAGTCTGGAGCTTAAACTCCAAGACTCAGCTCCTCTATCTGATTTAGGAGGGGTGACATGCAGCTCTGTGCCTGGGTCACCTAGCCCAGTGGCACCAACAACTTCAGCGCCAGGAATCCAAGCAGCAGGCCATGCAGGAGGAGAGACCATGTCAGTGTTCCCTCCAGAGTTCCAGCCACCTCAGGGCAAGGCTGAACCAATTGCAACATGCACTCCAGCACTGGAAGCATGTGCCGTTCAGCCAGTGATTCCCCAGGCCATTACATCATATAACACAGGGCCAGAGCTAGAGGACCCAGGCCATGCAGAAGGAGAGGCCATGTCAGTGTCCACTCCAAAGTACCAGCCACCTCAGGGCAAGGCTGAACCAATTGCAACATGCGCTCCAGCACTGGAAGCATGTGCCGTTCAGCCAGAGGCTCCCCAGGCGATTGCATCATATAACACAGGGCCAGAGCTAGAGGACCCAGGCGATGGAAGACTGGACTCTGCTCTGGGTCCTTGTGTGGAGCAAGAGGAGTCTTGCTCGCTTGCTGGAGAGGCCGCCTGCCTTCCTCCTCCTGATGAGGAACCAGAGCCATCTGCACGAGAGCCTCTACCCACCACCCTGGATGTGGCAGCCGTCCCAACTGCACACCTAGACATGGATGCCACAGATTCAGGAGGTGACTCGGATGCAGCTGGTGCCATGGATGCACAGCACGACCTGCCAGTGGCTGATGAGACCCATCCTGCTCTGCTCTGTGCTGCAGAGCCAGAGCCCGCTCCACCTCCAGCTCGAGAGGCAGACATGCCTGCTGAAGTAGAGCCAGCTCCCAGGGACTTCCTGGACCTGGAGGATTTTCAGGTTTCTTCCAGGGAGCCGTCGCAGATTTCCATGAAGGATTTTGAAAATGACCTGACCGGAGCACACGTGCTGGAGTGGCTGCCTGAGCTGAAGGCAGAGCAGTTCTCCCTCATGGCAGTGGTGAGGAGCTAGGCAGGTGTGGGCCTGCAGTCTTTCCTTTCCACCTCTACTGCCCAAACACATCATTTCCCTGCCCAGGAGATTTCTCCTCCATATCCCAGCTTGACGGTTGCCAATCCCAGTCAAGCCATCTCCACTTCCACAGGGCCCCTGGGAGCCACAGGGCCCACATGGATCCAAAAGGCTCCAGGATTGACATGGAGGAGCAGGCAGGACCCTAGTCCCATTTGTCTTTCCCCTGGCCTTTGCACCCTTTGCCCACACTAGGGTCCTGATGACTCTAGACATCTCTTGGCACACACACAGGATCAGCCTGAGGTTGGAGCCCAAATGCCAGGGGACTGGAGACAGAAGGGAGGTGCATGGGGAAAGTCAAATCAGGCCCTGCCCTGGGGCGTGCAGGCCGAGGCACCTGAGGTTGGCAGAAAGAAATCACCTTAGTAAAAGGGTGACCTCCTTCCTGTGTCCCCATGCTTTCATTAGGTTCACCCACATTCCCGGGGCTCTCAATGATCCAGAAGCAGACCCTGGAGATTCCTGAAACCCTAGACACACTCGTCAGCTTCCTGAGCCCCAGTCCCTAGCTCTGCCTCCCTGCCCAGCCAGGGGCTTTGGGTGCCTCAGGGCAGACTCTCACTGACCACTCACTTCCTCTGTCCAGGAGCTCTTCAAGAAGCTCAAGCCTTACCACTGCCTGCACTACGTACGAGCAGACCCCAACGATGAGAGACAGGAGCGCCTGGCACCCACTGTGCTTGCCATACTGACGCACTGCGACCAAGTGGCCAGCTGTGTCATCACCACCTGTCTGGGGAACCACAGTGTGCAGGCTGCAGAGAGGGCTGAGGTGGTGGAACACTGGATAGAGGTGGCCTTGGTATGCTGCAGCCGGGGCCCAGGCACCCTTCTTCCCTCTCCCACCCATGCCATGAGGCTGCTGCTCACTCACAGCCCCCTGCCTGAGGCCTGAAGCCCTGCCCATGCTCTGCCCTGGCCTGGGCTCTTTGCAACCCTGCTCTGCCATCTCCCCCAAGCACCACACCCTTCAGCCCAGTGACAAGGCCCAGCCCTAGGGCCCAAGCAGGAGCACGGGAGCTAGCTCCACAGCTCACCTCACACATTTCTCATCCCTAGCAGTGCCATCTGCTGAAGAATGTCTGCTCCCTCTTCGCAGTACTCTCTGCTCTGCAGAGCAGCCCTCTCCAAGGCCTGAAGAGGACGTGGAGAGCTGTGTCCAGGTGGGTGTGCCTTTCTCCTGGGCAAGTGTTGGTTCCTCAGCCTAGCAGCCCTCCTCTGGGAGCCCCATGGCAATATCCCGCACAGGCACTGCAACTCTGCACAACTCAGACACCTTGGGGCCTGGCCCAGGACTTGCCTGCTAGACTCGGCTTCCTTTTCTGTCACATATGGCACAAGGCCACAGTGGACTTTGTCCTTTGTAGACACTGTAGCCACACCAGTCTGTACAGGGTTCTGCAAACAAAGACACTCTGGAATTTGCAGGGGGGGGGTGGCAGTGGGTTCTCCCACAAGGCTTTGCTCCAGACCATGGGCCCTAAGGGCCCCGCAAGAGCCACACCCAAAGTTCCTCTCCCATTAGGATAAAGTCTGTCCTCAAAAAGGAAATCCATTCACACTCCTCCTCTCCCTCCTTCTCCCACCTTTACCTTGTCTCTGCCCATCCTCCAGGGACAGTCTCGCGGTCTTCAAGGAGCTGAAGAGGATGTTCTCCAAGGAGACAATTTACAAGGTGCCGTGAGCCCTGGAATAAGTTTTGTCCAGGGGAGGAAGGGCAAGACTTCTCTCCCCATTGATTCCCTTTCCCAAATTGTAGTGGGAATCATGTATGAATTCTGTATGACTCCTAAGAAACCAGAAGCATCTATTCTATGCTTGGGTATGGGGTATATTGTAAGGGGAGCAAAAGGCCAACCCTGGCAACACAGTGAATGAGTGTAAGAGGAGCCAACTTGGGTGTCTGAAGGTGGAGGAACTGTCAGGATTGGAGATCTCCAGCATCCTGCTGGGATTTCCTATCAACCTTCCTCCTACTGGGTGGCCTATGAAGAGGCTAGCCTCTCTATACCCAGCCAATCATGCCTTGCTCTAATTCTATGTGGGATCCACATCCCAGGACAGAGGCCTTGCCAGAAACATGGGGTTGGGATGGAGGGGTGGGGAGTCCTCGGGACCAGGCAGCCGGAGGGAAATCTTTTTGGGGATCCAAATGTCCACTACCACAGTGTAGACAGGCCTTGGTCGAATCTCTGACCTTCCCAAGGAAAGAGTCCTGATGGCTACCAGGAGCCTGAGATACTAGAGACAAGGCTGTGGCTGTCCCAACACATGGCAAGTGGGGACTCTGGAGGGTTGGATGGTGAGAGGATAAGTGTCTTCTAACTGCATGTGAAATCCTGCCAGGGGCGACCATCCAAATATATGGCCATTTGGAAGAAACTCAGGAGAAGCCAGAGGAAACCGAAGGAACTGGTGAGTGTATATGCCTGAGGCCAGACACTTCGAGGAGGAGTGGAGGGGACTCCCACAGCCCAGCCAACCTGTTGGCCCACTCCCTGAATTCCCCATCACACCTGGCCTCCGTCCACTTGGCATGTTGCCAGAGTCAACATGTGGAGCTGCAGCCACCCCAGTGGCAGGTGATGGGCTGGGCTACACAGCTTGCACATCTGTCAAGGGCCAGCCCAGGAATGAAACAGACCCAGAGTGATTCCCACATGCAGGGCTGAGGCCTTGGGTTGGGCTTGAAGGGTGGATCATTGGGGGAATGAGCTTGTGTATCACAAGATCTTCCTGGTGGCTGGCTCCATGGGGATGGGGTAAATGTGGGGAGGCCAGGGAGGAGCCTAAGAGGACCCTTCTGATCTTTCTCCACCCACTGCCACAGGACTATCCCGAGGGCACGGTCCCTCACCTGGGCACCATCCTCACACACCTGGCCTCACTGCAAAAAGACAAGGACTCCAAGAATGTGAGTGAGCAGGGGGCTCGGGCTGGGAAATCACATTGGGGAAAGGAGTGTCTTGCTGACCTTGACCCTTTGACCTCCAGCAAGAGACCCAGTCCTCCCCAGCCCCAGGGTGCCAAGCACCACAGCCATCCGCCCTGCTGATTCCCCAAGCTTCCACACCCCAATGTTGCTGATGACTTGGGGACATTTCTCAGTGGGTGGTAAGGGAGGGTGAGAATGTGACACCAGGTCTTTAAGGTGACAAAGCCTATGGGGTTAGCGTGGCCTTGTCACTGGAAGCCTGGGTGAACGCAATGTCCAGAGACAGTTGAGCAGTCAGATCCCTGTCCTGAGACCCCAGGGACTCCTTGCCCTAGACTGAGAGCAACCCTGGTCCAGGTGTGGACCCATGCTGCCCTCTGCCGGCCTGAATTGGGGGCACAAAGTGACCAGGCTGCCTTCAATGTGGAAGCCCCATTTTCCAAACACATTGGCTCTTTGATTTTCAGGGCACTTGGATATCCATGAAACAAAGACGAGAGGTGAGAAGATGAAGCCTTCCACCACAGGGAGGCAAGCTGTGCAGGCCCCTGAGGTCCTTCCTTGCCTCTGAAGATGGCCACATTTGGTACAGAGGATAGGACATGGGGTCCTAAGGGGGCATCTAGGACAGCTTCCTGGGGGTGGGCACTGCATCCTGGCAGAAAAATGAGGAGAACACTGAGTGTGAGACAGAGAGAGGAGAGTAAGCCCAGGTAAAGACCCCAGGGTAGGCCTACCCTGCTCTGGTCTACGCCCATCACTTTCCTGGCCTTTCTCTCAACCAGGAGTTCAAGGTGATGTCCCTCATCAAGGAACTGCAGGGCACGTGTCAGGAGCTCCATGTGGTTCCTGAGGTGAACTTTGTGTCATGGTTCACCAATCTGAAACGCCTCAGTGAAACTGAATGGTGAGCTGCAGCGGATCCTGGGGGCAGCAAACATGGGGATGTCCAGAACCAACCTTGACAGCCTGTATCCTGAGGCAGCATCGCACTGGGGCCCATGGAAGGCAGGGTGCAGGGGCTCCTGAGTCCCCAGGCTTCCTGGGAGGGAGCCCCAGTGTGGAGCCTGCTATCCTCACAGCCACTTCCTGTCTTAGTGCCAAGCTGTCTATGGAGCTGGAGCCTCCCGTCAGGGCAGGCTTCCTGGACAGGAACCCCAGGTGGAGCCCTCTCATGAGGAAGCCCTCAAGACAGTGAGTGCCTGGGCCCACTGGGCAAGGGAATCACAAGGGTCTGCATGGTGGCATAGCGAACCCGAGAAACTGGCCCCGGCATCCCACCTACTTCCACACAGCCACCTCGTGCTTAGGCTGTGTGTCCTGAGCTCTGCCCAGCTCACTTTCTTCATTGGGCTCACATGGTGGCCCTCAGAGCACTGGGCAGATGGGCTACTTGGAAGGGAGCAGAATAACGAAGGCTACCTCAGGCATGGGGGTGGGAGGGCAGTGGGGTCTGGGGCAGCCATGTGTGCTCAGGGAGTCCCTGGAATTAAGACAGCCTCTCCGTTCAGTCTCCAGGCTCCTACCAGACAGCTCAGCAGAGATGGCAGCTCCCAGTTGAAGACAAGTGACCGGCTCCGCAGTGGGACTAGCAGCGCTCCACCCACCGTGCAGCTGGGTTACTCACCCCGTCCTTGCTGCCACTGCTATCGTTTGTACCAGTCTGCCCCAAACATCTACAGGTCAAAGATACTTCAAGAATACGATGGAATCTTGCCACTCCTGAGCCCCCAGACCTTCAGGAGAGTTGGCCAGGAGGAGATAACCTAAGCTGCATCTCTTCACCCCAGATGCCTGCATACACTCATTGGTGTAGATTTGAACAGAAGAAAATACCAACTTCCAGTGCATCCTGGCAAACACAGTGTGTGAAGCGCAAAGCCTCAAATGTCATGGTTTACCAATAAAGGAGGGTGGGTGGGTGGGTGGGTGATTTAGATTAAAATGTTGAGTTAAAACACACCTAGTCCATTTAAACCATTTTTCTATGAGAGCAAGGTTTTGTAGGTTTTAAGTTAATGGTAGAGACTCAAACATATCCAATTCTAAGATGATATCTTCTCAGGCTTTGAGGTCATGTCTTGCAGAGTATGGAAGAACAGGTCCCCCACCCCTTGTGCTCTGTTTCGGCGAGGCTTGTTCTCCACCCAACAAGTAGCTTTGTCTTTAAAAGCTTGGTGCAAGCTGTTTCAGGCTGCTGGTCTTTGAGACAGGAGTCTCCTATGCCTTCCCAGGCCTTTCAATAAGGACACCAAAATTCGGTCTCTCAGAACATGGCTTCTCTGATAAGTTATTAAGTTTCAAATTCTCCTTCCTTGGGATTTCATCGAGATAAAATAATTCTTCGAAGATACAATCTACCGCGGCTCACAAAAGCATAACTGGAACGGTCCTATCGAAATATGGATACTGGATCTACGTAACCTAATCTTGATATCTTAATAGAAGCTAGTAGCTGATGATGACTTTCTGAGAACTCTAGAGGTGATGGAGGACATTTTTTGGATTGCAGATGTGTCATGATTGTAATAGGGAGGTCAGATGTGGCCAGCACCATCATTGACTGCGGAGGGGTGTCAGATTGACTCCAGCTCAGATTAGAGCAGAAGCCAACTCTATCTTTGTTGGGACCCCTTTCACCCTCGCGCGTGTTCCGCCCCGTCCTTCTGGGCAGAAAGCTGGAGTGCAGCCCAATGTGCAAACCTTGGTGGTGTGTAGTCGCGAGACGCCCCTCCTCCCCTCACACACTTAAAGAACAACTCGGGAGTCAGGTGGGCGTTTCGGGGTAAGCTGGAACTTCCACGGGGTTAACTCAGCGGAGGGGTTTATATAACAGTAATGGAGGCAGGAAAGGGAGGGACCTGGAGTCCCTAGCTCAGATTAGCCTGTCGCTAATCACAGTGATGTCATGGAGCTTCCCTCAGAGGTGGAGATCACAGCTCACAGAACCGCCTCCTTGGGCTCCACTCAGCACCATTATGATATCTATGTGCTCCAAGCCAGTTGGGAGGTGGGGCTGGTTTGGGCCACCTTTCCAGTTCCAGAGGGGAGGGGGGGGGGGGCGGTGGGGAAGTTAGGAGTGGTTAACAGCCATGAAGCCTCAGGGCAGGAGAAGAGGCAGGTCTCTGGACCGGACTGCCCCTTAAAGGTATAGCCAGAGCCCAACACATCTTCACTAATATCTCCCTCACCCTATCCAGGGAAGTTCCCCTTAATTATGATAAATTATGTAAATTGACCATCTGAGGCCTGGGAGGTTCAAGGGAACCTGTGCCCTCCCATGAGTGGGCATATCCACCTGATGTCAAATCCATGCGGCAATTCTAACTAGAATGATAGGTTGGTCCAAACATACTATGAGATAGACTGTAACTCTATTGGCCACCTGCGTGCAGCCTAGCATTCTGTAAGTGCTGTATCCTCACCAGTTTACAAAAACCTGTTGAGTTTTTCTTTCCCCATTCTGTCTTATTTACCCAGTGTTTGCTTTGCTTATGTATAACACTTTTCTCGTGCTGGTTATGTGGTTTCTGCCTTGTGCTAACTGCATTCAGGGCTGTAGGTCTTTGGGAAAGGAATCTACCCGCAGTCACCAACGTTCTAATAAAGATTCCCAATTCAACCTTTGAAGATGTGGCTTCTCTGTTTCCCCTGGTTGAATCCCTGTGTAACATAACACTATTAGGAAATATTCTGTATCACCTCAGTGAAACAAACAGTGTAGAGCCTTCTGACCTAAAAAGTGAAGGCATCGTTGCCCTCATTGACACATGCCAATTATAGGAAGAGGAGTTCTAATCATTGTTCTAAACAGTTTCAAGAGGGAGCAGGGGGCTTGGGAATGTGGCTTAGTGATAGAGTGCTGGCCTAGCATGCATGAAGCCCTGGATTCAATTCCTCAGCACAATATACACAGAAAAAGCCAGAAGTGAATGGAAGGACTTGGAAAAAGTTATACTAAGTGAAGTGAGCCAGACCCAAAGAAACATGGACTCTATGGCCTCCCTTATTGGGAATAATTAGTACAGGTTTAGGCAAGCCATAGCAGAGCATCACAAGGCCCAATAGCTATACCCTTAGAAACACATAAGATGATGCTAATTGAAATGAACTCCATGTTATGGAAACAAGTGATATATCACAGTTGTAACCGCTTTCAACGTCCTATGTGTATGTGTAGTTTCTATTATAGATAATGTTTTGTATCACCTTCCTATGTTTGTACCTACACTATCTCTGTAATCTTATCTGAGTATATTGGAAACCGTGTTTACTGGTATTGGAAGTAGGAAATTCAAAGGGAATACCAAATTCGAGAGACGCAGGGTAAAAAAAGAGAAATAACTTCAAAAGCAATACTTGCAAAACTGTTTGGTGTAAGTGAACTGAACTCCAGGGGGGAGGAGGGAAAGGGGGGGAGGGAGGGGGGGATGAGGGACAAGGCAACGAACAGTACAAGAAATGTATCCAATGCCCAACGTATGATACTGTAACCTCTCTGTGCGTCAGTTTGATAATAAAAATTTGAGAAAAAAAAATTTGTGCACACCAAAAAAAAAAAAAAGCCAGAAGTGGCACTGTGGCTCAAGTGATAGAGGGCTAGCCTTGAGTAAAAAGAAGCCAGGGACAGTGCTTAGGTCCTGAGTCCAAGCCCCAGGACTGACCAAAACAACAATAATAAGATCAGGAATTAAATTTTTTTAAAAAGCCGGAGCAAGAATTGTTAAGTCCGTAAACAAAGGAATGAGTCTGATAAGATGCAAAAGTTAAGTAGAGCTTTATTTTGCACCAACCATCAAGAAAGAACTGACCGGCCAGGACTACTCCTGAACAGGAGCACCCTGACTCAATCTTACAGGCTAACTTTATAGGGAAAAACCACAAACCACAGGGCTATGCCTGACCTTTGATCACAATCATACTAGGAGAACTTCACCATGGCACTGTTGCTGTTACCTAGTTGATCGTTAATTATTTTTTAAATCACCTATTGTAACTTTACTTCCAGGAGCCAGCCCAGGTGTCTGGAAATGATTGCCGCTCCCTTTTGGGGCAGTTCCGCACTCTTGATGTTCTGGTTTGTGCTCAATTCAAGCAAAACTACATCAGCCAGGGTGACTCTGAGTTCATTCTAGGTTGGGGTCAAAATGGAGTCAGCTGGGCTTTTAGACTGGCCCCTTCAGAGCCATTCCCAATTCCTTTGACTTCACAAAAGCAGAATTTCTCTGGACAAAACCGCAGTATACCAAACTCCAACCATGACAAGGAAGGAAAGTAGGGCTTGTGGTCCTAGAATCGTGCACAGAACAGTGGCAAAGGGACACCAGCAGGAGATCAAGAGAGGATAACAACATCCAGCAGGTCCTCATCTCTTAACCTGGGAATGCAGTAGTTTCAACATTCCACAGGAATTCATTGAGTACATATTTCCATACCAATGGGATAAAGGAGAACCCCAGAGGGTCATCTCAATGGACAGTGGAGGAAGATTCACACAGTCAGTGCAACTTCCAAACAGGATGAAAACATTCCCTGAAGCAGGAGAGGAAAGAATTTCTCTAACCTGACCTCATTTGTGTTTAAGATTGTGTGAAAGCCAGATCTCCAGTGCCATTTGCCAAGGCTGGCATCAAACTGCAATTCTCTCAATCTCTAGCATCTTAGTGAAGTAAGAGGATGCTGGATCTCCCGGTGCCATCTTGGCCACATGGTGGATAGGGAATAGGGTTTAACTGGTGCTGTCTTCATGGTGAAAGAAGGAGAAGTCCCACCTCCCAGGTGATAGGTGTGGCCCTGCAAACCAGTGCCTTGGAAGACTCTCAGTTTCCTGTGACCCTGCCCTGTGACCTGACCCTATCTTGGGGTCAGACAGCTCAGAAGCCATTAAGCCAGGCCTCCTGTGCTGTGTCCCATCTCCTGGCTCTCCCCCGATCAAAATGGCCTCCCACTTCAGCAACCCACTGGGGCTGATCAGGGCTGTTGGCATTGTTTTTCTGCTCTTTCTTCTGCTGTCATGGCTCAGTTTTTTTTTAACAATGTTAAGTATCTTCATGGGCTGCAGGTCTGTGACAGGAGTCTTCCTGCAGGCAGCAGCTTTTTAATAGACTCCCAATCTGACCTCTCAAAATGTGGCTTCTCTGTATCTTGCCTACTGGACTGACTTTACATTAGCACTCCCTGCTACCTGGTCACAGAACACATCCTGCCTCTGTCCTATAAGCTATGGTAGCAAAATAACTCATTTGATTAAGTCCTGCCTGGATCCTCATTGAAGACATTGTTTTGAGTATCTATAGATACAAACTGTCCACATTAAAATGACCTCATAGTATTGAAAGGGAAAAGAAATCAAATCACAAGGAAGACAAAGTCTGACCAATCTTCGATTCTGAAAAGAATGGCTTTGTCCTGATAGCATTATAGTCTTCACTGCAATTCTTTTTATTAAAACAGTTCCATCAAGACCCTTAGCTACCAATGACTATTCTTTAGTTACAGATATTCAGGCCAAACTTTGTTTTTGATTCAGAGCCCAGGTATAGGAGAAAAGAGTTCCTCAAGTCCACATGTTAGTTTACACATGAGAGGAAATGATTTTGCTTAGGACACTTTTCCCCTCGCAAAATATCCTATGTGAAACTATTAATACAGGATATAAAGCTGCTAGTTTTTGTTTGGAATGGTTTGCTATAGGAGATAAGAAGCAGAATTCCCTTTTTTAGTTTTATCTGTAGAAACTAAAGATTCTGAAGATGTTCACAAATAAAGAAAGGGGGAAACATGTAGCCTTCTGAATTAGGAGACCATGACCAGGCCAGGATGCCAACACTGCTGTCTTCATCTAGGCACCGGTTGAGCAGCTACTGGGGACCAAGGTCTCTACCAAGTCCTTCCTGCCTTCCCTGAGCTCTTTCCTACACTGGGGAGGTGGACATTGGTACCCCATCTTGCTGAGGAGAAAGCTGTGCCCCTGCCAGCTCACCCACCATGCCACAAGCTGAAGTGCTTTGGCAAGAAAATACACAGTTGTCAGGCTCAGGAGGCAAGGGTTGCAAAGGCTGAGGGTGCAGGTGCTTATTGTGCAACTCCTCTTTCTCATTCATACTGTGGCTCTGCAGTCTCCGTTTAGCATCCTGAAGCCCTGAGAAGCTCACCTCCACTATATATCCTTGTTCCCTCATTATAAGTATGAGTGAATCATTACAAGTTAGATGCATGTACGATGAACCATATTAAAGCAATGAAAACTGAAGCATCTAGTTAAACTTTTTGTTTTCTTTTTGTGGGTATGTATGCTGGTCCTGGAACTTGAACTCGGGGCCTAAGCACTGTCTCTTAGCTTTTTTGCTCAAAGCTAGCACTCTAGCACTTGAAACACGGCTCGACTCTCAGCTTTTCTGGTGGCTAATTGGAGATGTCTCACCTTATCCTGCCCAGGCTGGCTGGACACCAAGGTTCTCAGAACTTGGCCTTCTGAGATGCTAGGGTTACAGTTGTGAGCCACTGGCACCAGGCTGAAGCTAAATTTGAATAGCCACTGCATGATATTCCTGCATAGTCTGGTTAATGCTTTGCCTACTTAAATTTTCCAAAGGTACTGTGTTTTGACTACATAAGCCTGGCTTTCTTTCAATTAGAGAAGGAAACAGGTGGGGAAGTGATATGAGAATCACCCCAATTGTCACCAGGCTGCCATATGGCACTTTTTGTCCTTGGATGGTTCACTGATGATTCATGAATTATCTACCAGAACAGTGCTATTCATCTTCATAGACACAAAACTGTCAATTGATTTTGAAAGGCTCCAGTGTTATAATACAAGTATGAAAAACTACGTTGATATAATACCCAGAGTTTCCACATTGACATTAGCCTGTCTTCCTGTTATTATTACATTTTTGTTTTGTTTGGATGCCAGTCCTGGGGCTTGAAGTCTGGGCCTGGGAGCTGTCCCTGAGCTCCTTTTTCTCAAGGCTATCACTCTACCACTTGGGCCACAGCCCTACTTCACACCTTTCTGTGATTAATTGGAGATAAGAGTCTCATGGGCTTTATTGCCTAGGCTGCCTTTGAACTGTGATCCTCAGATCTCAGCCTTCTGAATAGCTAGAATTACAGGCGTGAGCACCTAGCTGTTATTATTATTTTCCAGACAAGTTTTACTATATAGCTAAAGCTGTCCGCAAAAAGATTTTCCTGCCTAGGCCTCTTAAGTACTGAGAGTCTTACATGAAAAGAAAAATGAAACAGTGTAATATATATCATCTGGTTTCTAAGGATTTGCATAGAGACCCCTAACTCTTTATTAGTATTATTTTTTTTTTTTTTTGCCAGTTCTGGGCCTTGGACTCAGGGCCTGAGCACTGTCCCTGGCTTCTTTTTGCTCAAGGCTAGCCCTCTGCCACTTGAGCCACAGTGCCACTTCTGGCCATTTTCTATATATGTGGTGCTGGGGAATTGAACCCAGGACTTCATGTATATGAGGCAAGCACTCTTGCCACTAGGCCATATTCCCAGCCCGAGACCCCTAATCTTATTCTCCTGTTTTTCTTGTTGTTGTTTTTGCCATCAGTAGTCTTACTGTTTAAAGTTCTTGTGCTTCTCTGGGAGTATCTTCTGGTATTAAATTATATCTTCAAAGCTTACTGAATTCAACCACAGCTTCCCAGGATACATTACATCAGCTCCAGCTAAGAAAATGCCTTACAGGTTCTGTTTCCCACCTGTGGTCATCACTAGGAAAGACTATGACCATAGCTGTGCAGAAAGTTTTTAATTTGTAGTAGTCCCATTTGTCGAGTCTTTCCCCTATTTGTTGTGCCCCTGGGACTCTATTCAGGAAGTTCCTTCCTGTGCCTATAAGTTCTAGCGTCTTTCCTATTCTGTCCTTCAGTAGTTTCAAGGATTCAGGTCTGATATTGAGGTCCTTGATCCATTTTGACTTGATCTTGGTGCATGGTGATAGGCTTGGGTCTACTTTGAGTTTTCTGCATATGGCTGCCCAGTTCTCCCAGCACCAGTAGTTGAAGAGGCTATGTTTATTCCATTGTATGTCTTTAGCTCCTTTGTCGAATATCAGTTGGCTGTAAGAGTGCGGTTTTATTTCTGGGTCTTCAATTCTAATCCATTGGTCTTCTGATCTGTTTTTATACCAATACCATGCTGTTATTGTTATGATGGCCTTGTAGTAGAGCTTGAAGTCTGGTATTGTGATACCTCCTGCACTGCTTTTTTTGCTAGGCAACTTTCTTACCCTCTCTGAACCTCAGCCTCTCCATACAGAGGAGATCAGAGGGTTTGTTATGATTTTAATAAGTGTTCCCCAAACACCTATATTAGAACTTAATCGCCAATGTCATAGCATTAAGAGATAAGGCAGAGCTCTCCCAGCTAGGACTAGACTCCTTATTGAGGGTTTAAAGAGTCAGTTTACTCCCTTGCAACATATAAGAATGTGGCAGGTCAGCCAGGAACCAGTGACTCACACCTGTAATCCAAGCTACTCAAGAAGCTGAGATCTGAGGATCTTGGTTCAAAGCCAGTCTAGGCAGGAAAGTCTGTAAGACACTTATCTCCAATCAACCACAAAAGGCCAGAAGGCGAGCTGTGGCTCAAGCGGTAGAGTGCTATCCTTGAGCACAAAAGCCCCAGCTAAAATACAGTGCCTAGGTACAGAGTTCAAGCCTCAGAACTGCAGGGCTGGGGGTGGGGGGAAGGGAGGAAAGAAGGCAGTGTAGCAAGTCCTCTCTCACTAGATGTGATCTTAGACTTTTCAGCTTCTAGAAATGTGATAAATGTCTATTGTTTATGAATTGTGTAGTCTATAATTCTTCGGTATAGCAGCATAGTTTGTGTATCTGTTTACCAGAATTGCCGTAACAAAGTAGTACAGAGTGGAGACTCTGTGTGTGTATACATACATACATCTATATGTGCATATGTATACATATGTGTGGATATATATATATATGTGGAAAGAGGGAAAGTGGAGATCCCTATATTTATTTAAATTTTAAATTCTGAAACCTGAAAAGTAAGAAAGCAGGATGTTCTCGGGGATAACTTCTTGTGAAACCTCTCTCCAAGTCTTGTGGCTGACTGTGTTCTTCCAGTGGCCTCACGTGTGTGTCGTCTTTTTCTCTTCTCATAAGGACACTAGTCATACTGGATTAACACCCTCCCACATATGATCTCATGAACCTAATTACATTCTCAGGCACTAGGAGTGAATTGAGAGGAGGACACAGTTCACACCATGACCACACCTATTCTGCCGGGTGGCTGGAAAGACAGGAAAATAAAATGGCTCTTAGTAGGCATCTTAAAAATGACAGACAGGTGCTATCATTCTCCCATGAGAATATTTGTACATTGTGTAGGGACATCTAAAAGTATTAAAGAAAGCTAGATTGCTTTCTGCAAACCAAAGATTTCCCAACCTTCACAGTATTGACAATGAGAGCTGAGAAACTCGGTATTGTAGGGACCATCCTGTGCATTGTAAGATAAATAGGAACATCCCTGATCTCAGCCAATGAGGCATAAAAGCACCCCCACCAAATGACACCAAAGATGGTTCCAGACATTGCCAGTGTCTCCTCAGAGGCCATACCACTGTTGAGAGCCACCGTCTGTGTGCCCTCATATGGAAACATGGTGAAGGGGGAAAGGAAAATGAAAATCTAACACCAAGAATATTTTGCAGGACAAAGAATATTTTTCCAGACCCTTAGTTAAAAAATATATATACCCTTGGAATAAATACTTATATAAATAATTGCTGTAGCTTGAATGCATATGTGCCCTTAAAATTCCTAAGTTGGAGCCTAACCGCCAACACAGTAATATTGAGAAGTGGGCACTTTTGGAAAATAGCTGCATCAGTAGCATTCCACCCTCATGAACAGGCTTGGTGCCCTTTTAGAGGCTGAAAGAGTGCCTGGCTGCTCCACTCTTCCCTTGTTCTGTGTGTCAACTTGGAAGCAGGGAGCAAGGCCTCACCAGACTCGGAATCTGCTGCCGCCTTGAACTTGGACTCCTTTTCCTCCCATAATTCACAAATGACATTCTGTTATTTGTAAATTACCAGGTTCTCAATATTATAGCAGCAGGAATAGACAAAGGAAGTCATGTCTTAGACATCTCTGGTTATGGATACATGTTGTTGAGCAGCTGAGTAGTTGTTCAGGAATTTATATTCATTTAATTAATATTTCTACATCCTTCGCTGGCTGTGTCTAAGTTCATATTTGAGTTGTAAATCCAGGCTGATAGCATAGAGGTGATTGCTATTTACTGCATATTGGCTTAAAGATGCCAGCTCTCTATGTCTTCTCGTTTCATTCCCTTAACCTATTCACATCTAGACAGCCATTGTCATTTGCAGTGTATTGTGGTTGTCCTAAATCATGGTCCAACTCACTCGAAATCATAGATATATCCAGAACCACCAATATTCACAAAAGACTCTCACTGATCTTCTCTCCTCCATTCAGGGCCCACACGTGCTTCAATCGATTGGACCTTCCACCTTATCCCTCATACTCCATGTTGTATGAGAAGCTATTAACAGCTATAGAAGAAACCAGCATGTTTGGACTTGAATAAGGGAATGGAGCCCTATCGGACATTGACCCAGCCAGTGACATCACCATTTTCCCCTCTCTCCCTGTATCAGCTCTCCTTTGATTTTGGTATTCCATGATGTTTTGTTGTGTTTTGTTTTTTTTTTAATTTTCAAACCAAATCAGGATTGACACAAGCTGTGCATGAAGAACTGCCTTCTTCTAAGAGCTAACCTTCAGACTTATCTCCTCTGTTTCCAATGAACTGCTAGCCTGTATGCAATATTTAAACAACAACAAAAACTAAGAGCTGTCTCAAGGTCTGTTCATATCTCCACATACCTCCATTACTAACAATGAAATATGAGTGCAAGTTACGCTGCACCTGAGCAAATGGCAATCAATGTTTACGTCCATTTCTATCATGTAGGGGAAATTTTAAGCCGTAAGCATTCCAAGCTTTTATATACACACACCCTCTGAGCAGAACCACCATTTTATTTTAATAATTTCTAACAACCAACTCCAGACCTAGGAGCTGATCAACTCTTTGTTTTCCTCCCACTCTACTCCCACCCAACCCCATGCATTCAATCCATCAGAAGGACAGCAGGGGCAAGACTGAAATTTTTCTACACTTGCCTCATGATTCCTATGTGGCATCAGTCCTATCAGCGTGGACTAGCCTAGACATATGCTGCAAATATGACACTTCCAACAATTAACAGCAGCAAGCTAAGCACGTCCTGCTGATACAAGGCAGTGCATCCCAAAGGTTGTGGGGACCCGGGGGTGGACTTAAGTTCGGACAAGTCTAGGAGGAAAAGCACCCATCGGGAGCGCTGACCACATCAGAAGCACAAACTTGTGCACATGTCCAAGAAGGAAACCTTTCTTGACTCCTGTAGCCTGAAGGATGAGACTTCAACCCCCATTGTGTTGAATGTGGTCAACAGAGGAAAGGAAAGGACATATTGCGTTCATTTGAATATTCAAATTATGTATTGTTTTTGTTTAGTCTAGCTATGGTTTTTCACACACACACAGATAATCTCATGATTTGTATTAAAGCCAAATTTATTTACTTTGCAGACAACCTTTCTTGTTATCTTTGATATTGGTTTTTTCCCTTGTACTTTTTTCTCTTTATTTATTTATGCTTTAAACACAATGCTCAAGTTCCTTCCCATCTGACTGTCCCCAGGGACCACACTAACTAAGAAGCTGCAGAGAGCGATGGTGCTTGTTAGGGATCAAGGGCAATATGTACCTCTCCTTCACCCATAGCATCCTCAAAGGCACGTTGATGTGTGTCCAAATAAACATCCAAGTTCTTTTAGCATTCAGTAAAGTGATATCTCAGAAAACTATGGTTTGTTGTTGTTTTGTTTTGTGTTCAGAAAAGCAGTTGTAGGCTTCCAAAGCAGCCTGATATCTGGATTACATTTGAGAGAAACCTAACCATAATGGTCATTGGCTACTTTTGTAACCTTGTATCCATGTTGTCAGAAATGTGTCTTAAATGAAAGTGTTTTTCTTCACTGGGAAAAGAAATCGAGATACCCAACTATTTCAATATCCCCTGTGTTTCCAGTCTATTAAAGCAAGGAAGAAAGGTAAAAAAGGTAAGACTAAAATTAATTTTAGATGATGTTATGCTTTATGGCTCAGTATACCAGTTTATGTCTGGGCAGTGCATTGTTTAGGTTGCTGGCACTCCCAAATAAAATATTTTCATGAGGGAATTATTTGTAATACCAGCAATTCTTGTGGCATGAAGTAACTGTTGTCAAGCAGAGGGTACATTAGAGAGACTTACTCATCTGCTATTGTCTAAACAGATTTATAAGATGGGGTAGAATATATAAGTTACAGGATATAGAACTTGAAGGACAGGTAAAATTCAGTATACATCAGAAAAGTAAGGGATTCCATTAGAGTTTTTATTTATTTATGAAATGCTAAGAATTATCCAAATCATTTTACCATATCCCTACTCTAACATTTATACAGTTTGTCTAATACAGGGCACCTTTCATCTTTAGAATTTGGTGCGATACATATAAATACCCACTAGTTCAAGCTTTCAGCCTCTTTGGTTGTATATTTGTCAGGTATTACAAAGGAAGACAGCTCACAAGAAACGTAGGCATGTATACTGGAGAACTTTACAACTTACATCAATATTAATGCATTAATTAAATTAATCCATATTCTACCCACATGCAGAAGGAACAAATTATCATAGGAATTATAGTGGATATGAAATTTGAGCATAAATGGCTTTGCCACCTATTTTCATTGTCAGCCACCTCTAGACAGATCTCACCAAGAAAAGAGCAATAGGCCTGTAGAAATGCCATAAGGAGATGCTGTCATCAAAGTTACCTGGGATGGAACCCCAGCATTCTGTTTCAGCTTCACATAGATGAAGGGCAGCAAAGCCAAGAAGCCAGTGGTAGAGGATCCTTTTTACTTCACAGTTAAGCTGATTTTTAATTCTATATGATTTCATTTTATCTATATGTAGAACTAAATTTTACTATTAATAGCACCAGGTGGAGATGTTTTGAAACTAAAACATGAGTTTATTCCATTAAGAGGATTATAAAAATAATCACCAGCAGGGAGTTGGTGGCTCACGCCTATAATACTAGCTATTCATGAGGCTGAGATCTGAGGATCTTGGTTCAAACCCAGCCCAGTCAGAAAAGTCCCAAAATTTTGATCTCTAATTAACCACCAAAAACCCAGAAGAGGAGTTGTGGCTCAAGTGGTAGAGCTCTAGCCTTGTAAGCACCCAGGCCCTAAGTTCAAGCCTCAGGACTAGTAAATAAATAAATAAACTAAAGTAATCACCCTATAAAGCCCAACTCCCCACAACAAGATCTTTTTAGTCTACTTTTAGTAAAATTACAATACCCTTGCCTGGAACACAAGAACAATAAAGAGAAATTTTATGTCACAATTTTGAAAAATACATTCAAAGCACTATAAGGTATAATAATTCCATGAATACAACAACCATTTTATTCTATAATATTACCATGTTAATCTACTAAATAAAAATTGAATCAGCAGTCAGCAATGTGAATCTATAAATTCTTTATGACTTCCTCCTATGTGTATAAACTGGTGGAAATTGTGAATTTTTTTACAACAATACACAAAAACCTTCTGGGTGATGAGAAAATTAGGAGAGATGTGATCTTCTCCCAGGCTTTAAACAATGTCCATCAGGAATGTGGCAAGCCAAGGAGCCAAGTTTTCCAGGACAGTTCCAGTGTGAACCAGCCTCTCATGTATCAGGCCGTGTGTCTGAAATACGGATTCAGAAATTTTTCTTAATTGCTACCAAGGTTTTCCCAGTCAAGATGAAACACTTTCAAATGAAAGTAGTTAGAACTTTACATAACAAACGTGGTGCTTTTTTATTATCATTATTCTGTATTTTGGTGTTCATTATGAAAATTACTGCAATACTATAATCATAAAAATCTGGAATGGAAGTTCTAATTCTCACAAGGTTTAAAAGAGAAAGTGTTCTTTTCCTGTTAGTGACATGTAGTCCCTTTGTTCTAGTAGGAAAAAAAAAAGGTGCCTAGAGGTAGTGTGTAGAGTAAGTATTGTTCCATTAGCCTATTTCCTGCAGCTTCCAAATTACCTAAAGAAATGTCTGTAACATTTTGTTAAAATAACAAAAAAAAGTCTTTGTTCTAGTCTATAGCAAGAGAAGCCCACCTTACTGGGCTGATTTTGCGTACATCGACAAGAGAAATGTCACGTGATTCTCAGGCCCGCTTTCTCTTCATCATGCACCTCCAAGGAATGTCAATAAACTCACTTTGGTATGGCACTGTGTACGCTCCTTATTACAAAGGGAAGTGGAGGGCATCGTGGCAATCTGCACCCTGCCTGTGCTCCTGCTGCTCATCTCGATGAAGCTACACAGACGGCTGAGGGAAACATAACTCAGAAGTCAATCATTGCTCCAGGACCCATAGAGTAGGGTCAGGAACTCATAAACAAAGGAGCAGCCTGTGTAACAGGAGTGCACCTGTTAGACTTCCCTGGAAACGACGTGGGCTTCTGTCTGTGTGTGTCCTTCCTGCAAGAACAAGTTGACATTGGCTGATACAAAATCCACCTTAATATCAAAGTGACCACCACCCCCTTCCACACCTCCAAAGCCCAAGCATGCAACTCTCACTGTGTGATCAGAAACTGATTTATTCTTTGAAGAAAACAATTTTCTTATGAAAGATTGAGAGAACAAAAACAGAGGGACTGTCTAGGATTCAGTCAGAATCTTGATTTTTTTTTTCTTTTTTGCCAGTATGGGGCTTGAACTCAGGACCTGGGTGCTTTCCATGGCCTTTTGCTCTCAAGGCAAGCACTGTGCCACTTGTACCACTGTACCACAACTCCATTTCCAGGTTTCTCTTTTGTTTTGTTTGATGGTTAGTTGGAGATAGTCTCATGGATTTTCCTGCCCAGGCTGGCTTCAAACCATGATCCTCAGACATCAATCTCCTGAGTAGATAGGATTATATGCTTTAGCCACCAGCACCCAGCAGAATCTTAATAGTTTTATAAATACGCTGGGCTTGCTTCAGATTTTTTCTGATTGAAACCAATTTTTCTCTTTGGGCATAAAAGAACAATTGGCCTGGACTATAATTTACAGAGAGGCATAAGTTATATTATTTAATTTATCCTGGGGCCACTATTCTGAAATGAAGATTAGACTTTGGAACTCCTGATTTCTCTGGCTATATTTTTTCATGGAGTATACTGACATTATAATTACATACGATAACAGGAAAAAGTTGACATACTCATTTTCATTCAAGATGTGGTTTAAATATGGTTACAAAAGTAGGTTCTCTAGCAGGACAAACAGACTATCAGAGAAGATGGGACTGACTTCTATCAGTGCACACAAGTCATTGATCTTGTACGTTGGGCCTCAATACTTTTGCCTGTATGTTTTATATTGGAGCTTTGAGAACCTAAAACAGAAAGAACTGACTTGCTCAGGGCCATGCAGCTTTATCTTGGGGCTAAAAGGATGCCTTGTCACAATATCCCTAAAGGTCCTAGGCTTCTGGACCTGGCATTAACAGGAGGCACTGTGCCAGGATGGTAAGGTGTGTGGAGGAGATAGGAGAATGTGCCACAGGCAGTGGGAGGCCTGCTTCCAAGCCCCTTCTTGTGGTTTAGAGAGCTGCTGAAACAAAGGAACACAAAGCAGATGGTTTGAGATCAAGATGGTCAGAGGGTTAGAGTATTTGTCCCATCCCTGTGTCCTATATGCTGGTGGTTTCCAGGTGAGTTTTGGCTTGTAGATAGATTTCTACCTCTCTGTCTCCTTTGTTTTTTTTGTCACACTGGTGGAAAGCTGATTAGCAGACATAATGAACTTCTATCAGCCAAGTTTTTTTTATCAGGAAGATAATGATTCCATGTGGCATGGAATAAGATAAATCTTATATGGTTGTGGAAGCTAATAAATAAATATGGTAGCATGTGTGGCTTCTGGTTGGCCTGAATCAGGAATAGAAGCAAAGTAGGAACCTATAGAGAACCAGGACAAGCAAATCTTATCATGAGTATAAACTGAAACCCACCAGAATCAATGAAGGTGCCCACACCCCTACTCACTGCCTCCAACCTCATAAATGTGGGAGAGCTTCCAGAAACATTTTTTTTTCCATAGATCTCCCAGATGTACCTGATCTAGGACTTAGGAAAACTGCGCCAAAGATTCTTTCTTTCAAGCTCCTCATCGAATGCACCAACAATTCCAGTTGTCCCAACCTTGAATTTCCATTCTCTTATACAAGTTCTGTTGCTGCTTTCCTATCTATGTCACAGATTTCTACATTACACAGTGATTTCCTGCACTGTCGTCACAGCCTCCTAATGTGCCTTTCTGCACCCAATATCTCCCCACCCTTCCCAGCATGCATAGTCAGAGCAATTCATAGAACCCCAGTGACATCATGCCACTCTTCATGATGGTCTCCCATCAGTAGGCAAACCCTTCAGAAGATGTCCCTGGCTGTCTCTCCCATCTTCTAACTGCTTTCCCTCCTTCACACACACATACAAGCACACATTCTTCTTCACAGTCCAGAGTTCCTCCTCTTAAATCACTCCTCTCCAGAATTTTCCTATCCAACAGATCTAAAATACAGCCTCTAGTCCCTCCCTAGTTCCTTTTCTTGTTTCATGCTTTTCATTATACCCTTGCGGCTAGCTGATATTATATCTGTTTATTATACATCTCCTCCATAAGCACAGAGGAAAGCAGAGATACTGTTTTCTTTTGTCATTATACTGCCAAATATTAAGATAGTTTCTGGTTAAGAATAGTTATTCATTGGATAGTTTCTAAATCAATCAATGTGTCAGTCTTATCAAAATACCTATGAGCCGGGCACTGGGGGCTCAGGCCTGTAATCCTAGCTACTCAGGTGGCTGAAGTCTGAAGATTGTAGCTCAATGCCAGCCTGCGCAGAAAGTCCCCATGAGGCTCTTATCTCCAATTAAACACTCAAAAACTGGAAGTGGCACTGTGGCTCAGGTGGTAGAATGCTAGCCTTGAGCATAAAGAGGCTCAGGGACAGCACCCAGGCCCTGAGTTCAAGCCTCACAACTAACAACAACAACAACAAAATACACGAGAATCTAACTCATTTTATAAAGTCAATACAACTATAGTATCAAAATTGGAAAGGTAATTATAAAAATATTTTTAAATCTATTATTGCTCAGACTGTCTTCTAAAAGATGATGTCAAATGAACCAAATTCAATCCCCAACAAAATCTAAGGGGAATTTTTGTAGAAATTGATCAACAGATTCTAAAACATATGTGGAAATTCAGAGAAGCTAGAAAAGGCATAAAAGGATAAAGCTGAAAGGCTGAATGTATTTGTTTTCAAGACTGACTATGGGCCTACAGTGATCAGAGCAGAAAAGAGTTTGGGGATGTAGTTCAGTGGTAGAATACTGGCCTAATGTATAGTAAGCCCTGGGTTTGATCCTCAGCACTATCAAAATGATTTTTAAAAATGAAAAGTTAGGGGCTGGGAATATGGCCTGGTGGCAAGAGTGCTTGCCTTGTATACATGAAGGTCTGGGTTCAATTCCCCAGCACCACAAATATAGAAAATGGCCAAAAGTGGCGCTATGGCTCAAGTGGCAGATTGCTATCCTTGAGCAAAAAGAAGCCAGGGACAGTGTTCAGGTCCTGAGTCCAAGTTCCAAGTCTGGACCCCCCACAAAGGAAGAAAAGTTTATGACAGCCTAGAGAAGTGGTTTTTAACAGAATTCCCTAAGATGATAAAAATAATCTATACTGTCAAATATGGCAGTATCTATATGTTACACTTACCTAATGGACATTTGAAATACGGACAGTGTACTAAAGAATTTAATTTTAGTGAAATTAAATGCAATTGAAATAACTGCAGATGGCTAGTGGATACATACAGAATAGTAAAGGAACAGGGCACTAGTGACCCATACTTGTAATCCTAGCTACTCAGAAGGCTGAGATAGTTGGCTAATGTCTTGAAATTAGCTTGGTCAGGAAAATCTGTGAGACTCTTGTGTTATTCCAATAAACTACTTAGAAAAAGTCAGAAATGGTGCTATGGCTCAAGTGATAGAGAAACAGCCTTGAGGAAAAGAAGCTCAAGAACAGCTCTCAGGCTCTGAGCTCATGTCCCAGGACCAGCACCAAGGGGGAAAAAACAGAATGGCAAAGGAATAGACAGTCCAGAAAGAGAACAAAAAATATTCAGTGAAATAAAAGAACTGGGAAACTATCTTCGTCCAAATTAAGCAGCTGTTACGGATCTACTGGACTGACTAATAGTTTAAAACTAAGACAAAACAACAAATTGGTAAGAACCTGGAGCAACTACACGTTTTATATATTACTGACAGGAGTGTAAAATATTATATCTACTTTCAAAAATCCTGTATAATGTCTTCAGAATAGAAAAGAAGCCAGTTGCTGTAGCTCAAGCCTGTACTCCTAGCTACTTGGGAGATCAAAGCGTGGTGATTCAAGGCCAGCCTCTAAAAATTTAAGAGACTCCACCTTAGTCACTGGCCAATCTCACAAGTCCCCTTTTGTAATTATATATAAGCATATACATCATAGACATAGACATTCACATACACTTCCAGTGGTTATGGTTCTCTGGAGAACCCTAATACAACCTATTATGATATATCCTTCTATTTCTTTTCTTAGTCCATGAATAAATCAGAAGCCACCTGCAAAGCTTAAACCTGGAAACGCATTCACCAGCCTTTCCAAGCTATTGGCTTATCATGTCCCTGCAACTGTTTGTTGACATGGCGTGACTGTCCCAAGGAATGTTCTCTCAGCTTCTTCTGCCTCCCATTCCTGATCCTTGGCTCTCTGTACATTTCTATTTCATTTCAGAATAAATCTCTTTGCCAGAGTTGTTGTGGACAGACAGCTCCAAGAACAATCTTGCCATCCTTTCAAATGTCATATTTGTTTAGAAAGGGCCAAAGGGTAAAGGAAAAGTGAGAAGACCTGTACAAGCTGCCATTTTCTGAGATAAATTCTGAAAACTCATCTCTGAGAGACCAGAGTCCACTCTCACATCCCATCTAAAGGTGAACTCTGGCACAAGAACCTGCTGTATAAAATAGCTATCAGGGTTTTCACTCATACAGCAGCTGTCAAAGGAAATGACGGTGTTTAGCTGAACTTCTAATCTCATAAATGAGCTTTTCCTTGAAGGGCTGAATGTAGAAGGCTAATATTTTCAAAAGAGGAATAACAGCATAAGGAAGCTTCAACTTGATGAGGAACAACAAGTATATGAGCCTAGTCCTCATCAGGGAAGGGAGAGGCAGTGAGAAACTGAGTAGATGTGACTGAAATAGTTATACAGTCTAGCTGTATTTTTAAGGAAAATACAGCTTTTGTATGCAGGGAATATAGTTTCAAGTAGTTTATTTTGATTACTTACAAAAGTCAGGTGCTGGTGGCTCTCATTTGTAATCCTAGTACTTTAGAAGGCTGAGATCTGAGAATCCTGGTTCAAACCCAGCCTGGGCAAACAAATTTGAGACACTATTATCTCCAATTAACCAGCAAAAAGTCAGAAGTAGAGGTATGGCCCAAGTGGTAGAGCTCCAGCCTTGAGTGAATAAAATGAGTGAGATCATAAGGCCCTGTCTTCAAGCCCTAGCACTCTCCCTCTCTCTCTTTCTCTCTCTCTCTTTCTCTCCCTCTCTCTCTCTCTCTCTCACACACACATACAAATACACACACATCCTTGCACACGCATATACATATATTCAACTAAGGATGTTTGGGAAATACAAAGAACATGAAAAAATTCACATCAAGGCAGAACAGATGGGGAAAGAAAGGCATTGGAAACAGAAACCAGGAATTCAAAGATAAACCTATTAGTCACCAAGTGCTAGTGACTCCTGCCTACCATCCTAGCTACTCAGGAGGCTGATATCTGGAGAAGCCCCTCCTCCCAAAGCATCTGATAAAATCCATTCTTTGTTTAAAGGGATAGTCAGGGAAAGCAGACATCTATGTCAGTGTGACACACATTTAGTGGACTGATCAGACTGGATATCCCTACACCCAGTGGATAATGCCATGACAGTTCTACAGTAAGGAGGATGAACTGTACCAGGTGCCCAGAACCAAGGGGAGCACCAAGGCAAGCTTGAATTTAATTTGAGACAAACATCATCCCCATTTTCACCATAAATACCCCTGATGTCACAGCACTTGGCATGCCTCTTCTCAGGAGTGCCATCCCCGCCGTCCTTGGCTCTGCTTCCCCAACCAGCCTTCTTGGTCTCTACCTCACTGTGTCCTCACATTGTCTTCTGCAATAACATTAGCCACCTGGTACACGAGGGCCAGGTAAAGGCCTCCTGCCTTTTGGAGGCTTCCTTGGAACCTCCCTGATTCTGGAACAACCTGACTCAAAGAGAATTATTGTTGCCCTAATAATTTCCTGCCATCTCTTTTGAGATCATAGAATACAGTGGAAATGATTTCAAATTCTTTATATTCTAGTGTTTGTTTTAATTACACAACACATAATAGTTTAAGAAACGATTATATGAGCCAGTCACCAATAGCTCACACCAGTAATCATGGCTATGCAAGAGACTGAGATCTGAGGATCTCAGTTCAAAGCCATCCCAGGCAGGAAAGTCCATGAGATTCTAATCTCTAATTAACTACTAAAGAAGCTGGAAGTGGAGCCATTGCTTAACTGGTAGAACACCAGCTTTGAGCTCAGAAACCCTGCCCAGTCCCTTTCTATTCAAGCCCTAGGACCAGCACAATGTGGGGGTGGGGTGGGGGAGGGGGGAAACCTTATTATATTAAAATAGCACATAATCACCTATCAGGTAAACTAATCATAATGAGTTTAACTATCATCTTAGTAGGAGACAGTAACTATTGCATATTCAATTCAACCACTTTTATTCATCAATTTTTTTTGTTTTGTTTTGTTTTGGCCAGTCGTGGGCCTTGCACTCAGGGCCTGAGCACTGTAACTGTCTTCTTCCTGCTCAAGGCTAGCACTCTGCCAGGGGAAAAATGAGGGAGGAGGTAACAAGTTGAACAAGAAATATACTCACTGCCTTACATATGAAACTGTAACCCCTCTGTACTTCACTTTGACAATAAAGGAAAAAAAATCTCAAATTTCTTTGACTTCTTTATAATCTAGTTTTAGCAAGGCTCTTATTGTATGTTCTTTATTTGGGATGCAATTGTTATCCATATCACAAAAGTACAGTTTACTTGCCTTTAAATTTTGTCAACCACATTGTTGACATGCAAGAACAGTATGGAGATTGAACTCAACTCAGGGCCTCATGCTTGCCAGGCAGGTGCTCTACCACTTGAATCATGCCTCTAAACCTTTCATGCCTTGGTTATTTTCAAGGTAAGATTTCACTTTATGCGTTGGCTAGCCTGGGATATTAACCTGCTACTTTTGCTTCCTTATGTCCCTGGAGATGACAGAGTCATGCCGCTGTGCCCAGCCATTGTTCACCTATGATCTGATAAGAGGCATGCATGCATCTTGGTATCCAACTATTGAGTGAAATGGAGACTTGAAAATTTTTATGTCCAGGTTAGCTTTGAACTACAACCTACCCAATTGCCTCCCAAGTAGCTAAGATTATACAGTTGAACCATGTGCCCAGAAATATGAAAATTTTTAATTTAATTGTTTTTCTTTTAATTGTGTTAACATGATTTGTAAGGTATTATACATCACATGTGTGGCTGTGACTGACAGGATTTTCCTCCAGGGGAATCTCTGGTGCCTTTTCAGAATAGCCTTTAGTCCTTGTGAGGGATGGTCTATGTCCCGTATACTAAAACTTCTAAGATGTAGCCCTTAGAGGCCCAAACCAAAGCCTGCATATTTACAGCATATTTCCTCAACAGGTTGCGAATCCATTATTTTTATACTCTAAGATTGTTGAAGACTTTTTCTCACACACTAAATATTCCATAGAAGCATAATGCTTTCCTGGACTGCACTTCTGTCCAGAACTTCAGTCACTTAAATCTTTATTGCTTTTTAAGTTCCTTGTTGCTTTCAGGAAGACGTAGTCCACTTAGGTTTAAAAGTTTTCAACCTTTTAAATAATTCTCAGTAAAAGTGTGGATCATAAAATTAGTCCATCCTTGGTAGAAGCAAACCTCTATTTGAACAGTTTGAGTGGAGCAAATATATACAACGATTGGGATACTTAAAAGATTACTCTCAATCAATGCTTAAAAATAAACTGTGGCTAGTCACTATCATCCTGTAACTCTAGGTCATCAGGAGGCTGAGCTCTGAAGATCACGGCTGGAGGCTGACCCAGTCTCCGAAGCCTATGGGCACTCACCTGCAATTAACGAGCTGTGGCTCAAGTAAGAGCACTAGCCTCGAGCAAAAAGGCTGAGGGCCAGCACTTAGGCTTTGGGTTCAAGACCCAGGACACAGATACACACACATACATGCGCGCACACACGCGCAGACGCAAAGGCAGTATCCTATTAGTGCTTATTTCATTGAGCTGGTGTGTGTGCTTAATAACATATTCAAACCTCGGGCTTCCAGTGTTAGGAAGGAGCTAGTAGCAACTCCCCAGCCCAACCGGCGGGACAGCAAAGCTCCAGCCCTTAGTCCTTTACCTTGTAAATCGCTGGTCTGCACTTGCAATCCGGGAGATGCAGTCGGTCTTCCTGGCCGCTTGGAGCGCTGGGCTTGCTCTGCAGTATTTTAGGCTGCACCTTCGCCCTCTGAGCTGCAGAGGGAGCGCGCGACGAACGTGGACCTACAAGGCACCAAGGCCTGGTTATCAGGGTGGGAGAAGGGTTTGCGCGGGGCGGGCCTGTTGGGGCGCGGCAAGCAGGGTGGGGGGCAGGCCCGCGTGAGGCCGTGGCTAGTGGTGTGTGGGGAGGAGGGTGCCTTGTTGGGGGCGGGACGAGTGGGGGCGTGCACTGTTGGAGGCGTGGCTAGTGGGGCGTGCATGCGTTGGGGGCGAGTCTAGCGTGAGGCGGGCCTGCGTGGGGCGTGGCTAGAGGGGGCGTGCACGAGTTGGTGGCATGGCGAGCGCGGGTCGGGCCTGCGTGGGCGAGGATAGCGGTTAGGCGCCGGCCGCGGTCGCTTCCTAGTGCGCGAGGAAGACTGGTGTGTAGGGCTCGCCGTGCAGGCAGGAAGCAGCAGCCGGAGACGGAGGCGGGCCGGTTACCTGCCTGCTGACGGGAGCGAGCGGGGTGGCCGGGAAAGACGAACGCCCGAAAACCACCATGATCCCGCTGGAGAAGCCCGGCAGCGGCCGCCCCTCGTCGGCCGCCGCCTCCGGCTTGGGCCCGGGTTGCTGACGGAGTTCCGCGCCGCGGTGCGCACCGAGCCCTTCCAGGACAGCTAAAGTGAGCCCGGGTCGGAGCTGGGCAGGTGAGGGGCGCCGGTAACACCGCCGGGGACTGCACGAAGTTGGGGGCGGCGAAGACTGGGCGGTGGGGCCGCGGCCCCGGCGAGTCTCCTCTTGGCCCGGGTGTGCCGCTTAGAAAGGAGCCAGGCTCGGCTGTCCGCGGTGGGACCCCGCGCCCTTCCTGCAGCACCTGCAGTGCCGTAGGCGCCGGTTTAATGGAGGCGCGTGTGCACCTCCTACCCGCTCAGAAGCGGGGTGAAATCAAGCCAGGTCCCCGTGGATCAGGGTGACTTTTTCCTGCCTCGGCTCTGCTCCGTGGCTTGCTTGGCGTTCCCGCAGCCGCCGAGGGGGGGAGGGGAGCGGGGTGCCCTTGGCCCGCCGCCTCTGCGGCTCCGCCGCGGTGGTTCTCTTGGTGGGTTTGTACCTTTCGTATTTCTAGAATGTGTCAGTCCTGCCTGGGAGTGAGTGCACATGGGTTCGGTTCCCGGCCCTGGACTCACCGCTGCAGTGCCCCGCGAAGAGCCGGCCCTGCCCTGACCTGCTGCTTTTCGGGGAGTTAGGCGGAGCCTGCAGCTGGCGTGGTGCGGGCGGGTGGGCTGCCGCCTGGGAGCACAGTTGGAAGAAGTGGTGGGTGCGTTGGCATGGGGTTCGGTCCCAAGTTAGCTGCTTGTGTTTGACGTGGGTAGGGGACGTGGACTCCCCAGCCTGGCTTGTCTGGCCCTTAAATAAGCAGTCTCACTTGCCGTCCTCACCGTGCGTGGGTTGGACTGACGCGACGCCTGTGACCGCCTGCCATCTGGGCCTGAATATCACATTTGTGTTTGTTGTTATCGTGAAGTTTTGTCAGAGTTGCATAATACTGCCGTGTTGTAACTGGAATAGGGTCTTCCAGGTAGGACAGCCTGCAGATGGGGTATTGGGAAAAGCTCTACTTCCAACAGAAACCAAAAATTACCCATCTTGGCAGCTATTAAGGTAACTTTACAAGTATAGAAAGAATGTTGTCTTTTTTCTTTTAAATGTTTTTAGTGTCCACCCCCCCTCCCCGACAGGTGTGAAATTTAAAAAGGTTTTTCAATGTTCACAGAGGGGGAAAAATATGCCTTCCAGAACAATATTGATTTCTCTCTTGGCCTTGAAGCACAGTGCAGGCTTTGATTATGACACCAGGAGAAAACTCAGCTAGACTCAGCAAGGGACTGGGATTCCTTGAGATTCCATACATTCCAAAGTAACCCTGATTACCTGAAAAGGGAAAAGTGAGTTTTCCATTGTTTGGTTGAGTTGTCAGGCTGCGTTCCACAAAAAGGAAGTCAGGCATTCCCAAACGTCCTCAGGTGGCAAGACCTGTCTTGTACACTTTATAATGAGTGATTTCAGATGAAAAGCTGGATTTTCTTCCTACCACCTCTTAGGGTACTGATTCCCCGTCCCCCAGTGTTGCTTTTAACTTCTGTTTTGTACTTTTTGAAGTTGCTGTGTGTGTGTGTAGGAGTAAATTCTGAAGTGGCTGAGCAATATAGAGCTAGATACTTGAAGTCAAAGCCTGAAACTGAACAATAAAACTATTAATCCATTTTTTTCCTCTTTGGTCCCCTTCTTTTAATCAGGAAGAAGTCTTTGAATAGCTAGTGTGAGCTTTGTAGTTAGTAGGTCTGGGATTGAATCTTGGCTTTTATAATTCTGTGCACTTGGTTACATTGCCTCACGACATCGATTACCTCATAGAGTTGTTGAAAGAAAACACATCTATAGCCTTAAGGCCGTGCGTAGCTGAGGTGAAGTCCTCAGTAAATTTAATATGTTATGGGACTGTTTATGACTTGCAAAATTCCCTCTTTTATATTTCTGTGATGTGGGAGGAAAAACAAGATATATCCATTCTAATACAGACTTTAATGTAGTACAATGGAAAAGGGCTCAGAGAGCTAAGTGTTCAGTCAGAAATCTATTTCTTTTAGGGGTTGCTTATAATGGCTGTTCCAAGATGGTCAGCGTTGTTTGCAAAGTAACAAGGTGTGAGGCTGATCTTTTAAAAAAAAAAAATGCACCTTCTTTCATGTGCCTAGCTGAGGCTATAGCAACCTTTCTTGTGAGTCGATATAAAAGGTCAGGCTTTCTTCTATGGCTTCAAGTTTGACTTGCTCTAAGTCCGGATGTGTGCCAATGTAACCCACATTCATGATTTCATTACTGAGGCATGAGATAGATAAATGGATTTGAGTACTTAGAAGTTTTGCATGTTGATTTCACCTTGAGTTTGTTGGTAATAGAGCAGCAGAAGGGTTTTTTATGTTTAAAATGATGTTGATTTCACATGAGATGATGCCTTAGATATATTTTCCTTGTCTAGACTTCAACTACAACATTATTTTAAACATGTTTATAAATTTAGGTCAAGGACTGAGGCTGTAGCATGTTTGTTTTGTGCCAGTACTGGGGATTGAATTCAGTGCCTGGGCACTCTTTCCTTACTTTTTTTCGCTGAAGCTAATGCTCTATCACTTGAGCCACACGACTACCAGGGGCTTTTTGCTGGCTAATTAGAGATGAGCATCTCAGAGATTTTCCTGACTGGCTGGCTTTGAACCTGTAACCTCAGATCTCAGCCTCCTGAGTAGCTAGGATTATAGTCGTGAGCCACCAGCACTAAGCCACCTGGCTTAGCGAAATAGTTCTTGACTAGAACGTGCAAAAGCTCTGATTTGATCCTGACACACACACCCCACACACCATATGCACACATACCAAATGACCATGTTTTGTTCTTTGTGTTACATACTCATAGTTGAATTTTCCTAATATGGGAAAGGAGTTACAAATATTAGCTCCTTTCTGAAACTGGTCCTTCCTAAGTATGTGGGCTTTACAGTTTTATAAGTGCTTTCACATGCCTTTTTATTGGGGGGTACTCTGATCATTTTGGACAAATAAAAGGGAAATTGATTCTAGTTATTTGTAAAACTATGAATAACAGAAATCTGATCTCTGAGGCTTGGGTATGATGATGCATGCTTGTAACCACATCTACTTGGTGGGAAATGGGAGAATCACAGTTCAAGGCCAACCTGGGCCTTAAAACGTTAGTAATACCCTATCTCAGCCAAGCTGAGTAGTCCCAGCTATGCTGGAGGTTTAACTAAGAGGATGGAGATCTGGCTAGCCCTAGGCCAGAGAGAGAGGGGGGTGAGAGAGAGAAAGAGAGAGGGAGGGAGGGAGGGAGAAGGAGAAGGAGAGGAAAAGGGAGAGGGAGAGGGAGAGGGAAGAAGAGGAGAGGAGAGAGTCTATAACCAAATAAATAAAGAAAGGAAAAAGCTGGGGAGCATGGCTCAAATGGTAGCGTACCTGAGTGCAAACTCAGTGCCCCCCCATCTGATATTTGAATCAAATGCATTAGTTAGCTAAACAGTGATAGTCATTTATTCACTTCTTAGGGTAAGTTAGAAGGAGCTAAATTTATTAAGTGAATTTGCACGTGTGGAATTCAAATTAGATCACCTCCTGAGGCTTGAGGGAGTAGTGGCAGAGAGCCAATTGCCTAATGGGCACAAGGCCTGGATTTGACCTCCACTTAAAACTAAATTTGCCTTGAGGCCTCTGCTCTCTTCTATGATACTTTGTACAAATCATTACGATTGATTATATCATAGATCTGAAATTAGTGTCCAGCATAGGAAAAATACTGATTATTAGGATTTGCTCAATACTATGCACTTTAGAAATGTTGTTGAATTGGAAACCCTTTTGTACTGCAACTACTTAAAAGTAAATTTTTCATAATGTATTATTACTGGACCCTTTAGTTTAGATATGTTTTTAATGCACAAGTACATAGCATTGAGTTATAGTGACCCGCTCTGTTTAGTATGTTGTGTGCTATCTGGGTTCTAATCTGGGTTTGCAAGTAATGTGGTGTCACTTACCTGAGGACACATTTCTCAGAATATGTCCCCACCATCTAAGTGACGTATGACTGTGACATGCTTACATGTGAAGCACATAAAACTACACTGGGCTCTAAAAGTCATTTCCAAATGTAACCCATCAGTCGCCATCCTCTTACAGGCAAGATGACATGTCACCAGAAGATCCTATAGCAAAATCACATTTGAACAGAGCCATAAAGAATGGATGTGATATAAGATGCACCAGCCATTGACAGTAGCAGCAAAGTTCAATAAAGAGAGGATGGCAAGTAGTCCAGCAGGTTAAAGGTTATGATGTCAAGTTGCCCTAAAATATTTGTCCAGTAAAATGAAAGGGCGGATATCGGTCCACTGTGCTAGCTGGTACAACAGAGATGTGAGGTGACTGGTAAAGGAGACCCTGGGACAACACACTGTCACATATCAGATTGATTAAATAAAAACTAAACAAGATAATTCCTTTGTCAGCTGGTCTCAAACAGGACCTAGAACCTTGCTTGATTTTTGCTTGCTCCATGTTTTGTTCAACTAACAATCTACATTCTCTTCTCACCTTTGCCTTTAAATCAGCCCTTGAACTGATATTTGATATACATCCAATGAAAAGGATTCTCTTTACCACAAAAGACACCTCAGACTTGTATCCCAAACATAATCTTGCTAAACCTTGTTGCCACATTTCTAATCTTTGTCATAGCATTTATCTGTACAGTTGCATAATACCTGCATTAAAAAAAATCTAGAAGCCAGTATCCACCACTACCATCTTGTTTCTGCCTCAGTGCTCTTGAATCTTGAATGTTTTATAAATGTTCTCTCTTCCCTGCCTCACTGCTGCTACATGGGTTCAAGCTCACAGTCTTGAGTTCTTCCAATAGCTTCTCCATTTAGGGTCATTTGGCAATATGCTCTTCATAATCTATTGGAATGATCTCTGCCTTGTACCAGTAGCTCATGCCTGTAATCCTAGCTATTCAGGAGGCTGAGATCTGAGGATCACAAGTCAAAGCTAGCCAGGGAAGGAAACTCCACAAAATTCTTATATCCAATTAATAACTAAGAAGCCAGAAATGGAGCTGTGGCTCAAGTTGCAGAATGCTATAGCCTTGAGCATAAAAGTTCAGGGATAGCACCCAGGCCCCAAGTTCAAACCTCAGGATCACCGCCCCACAAACACTCACACACACAAAAGAAAAATGTCCAAACTCCTTAGGAAGTCATACCTCCCCACAGATACTCAGCCCACCATCCTAGCACTGTGGTAAGCACTGGTGATGGAGAGATGAAAAAGATTCAATCTTTGCTCTTCCAATAACTGGACTGGTGGCAACCACTGAAACGTCATTTCCTTTTGCAGTAATTGCCTTATATGTATCTTTTCTTTACCTCTACTCTGGATTGTGTCATTGAGTACTTTACCCTAGAATCTTCCATGAATACCTGCATTCCCAATTTTGTACACAGGCAGTCAGCTGAAGATAAGTGAAATGAATGAGTAATTCTGAAAGTATTCAGGAAAAAGTTTGGCTGTTTGAGTCAACAAAGAAAAGCGATATGCAACAAACAGCATCTGCTCTTGAATCCTCCTTGACCCGCTGTACTGTGGTGTGTGTTACACAGGTCTCCATGATCTGCAGTGAAGGTTTGTGACACAGCAGTTTTCTTTCCATGTAGTCATGGCAAGGTGTGCATTATGGTTGCTTGGCAGGTGTGGCCTCGGAACTCTGAGGTTTACTCTGTACCCAAGAAATCTCCTTTTGTCGTCTTCTTGAATGGCTTTAAGGGTTACCCCACCATAACACCAGTCATTTAGAGTGAAGGCACTCGTGTTTCCATCAGACATGTGTTCTGCTATCTTATGGTTCGTTTCCTGAAGTGCAGTAGCAGAAAAGTGGAAAGTTTTCTTCAGCATGCTGTGGTGCAGGGTCAGCTAACTGCAGACAAGTTTTGTGCCACTCAAAAGCAAAGATTCTTCTTTAGCTGTTTTTAATAGTTGAAACCCTAATGGGTTAAGAGTAACAGCTATTTGGGAACTGGTGGCTCATGCCTATACATGTAGTTATTCAAGAGGCTGAGATCTGAGGTTCGCAGTTCAAAGCCAGCCCAAGCAGGAAAGTCCATGAGACTCTTATCTCTAAGTACCAAAAAGCTAGAAGTAGAGCTGTGGCTCAAGTGTTAGAGCACTAGGCTTGAGCAAAAAAGCTCAGGGGCAGTACCCAGGCCATGAGTTCAAGCCCCAAGACAATCACACACACACACGAACTTTCTCTTCTTTTGAAACTTCTCGTGACACATAGGTATGAAGAGAATCAAATCATTAGTGAAGTTTTTTCTTTCTTAGAAGGTCTCAGGTCATTAGGAACCAAGCTTCTGGTGGAGGTGCAACTCAATACTTTGGGGAATACAATAAAAAGAGGTGGTAGTCTTCATGATTTCTATAGACAAAAGCACTTTGATCTGAGTAAGGGTGGTGCTGGGTAGACTCAGCAGGTTGTGCAGGCATAGGTCTGTGCCAAATTATCTGTTACTTGGGGTTGTTAAAATGGTTACAGAAATGTAGAGGAATGAAAAGCGTATTTGTGGTCAACAGTTGCAGGGAAGGAAGATTTTCTGTTCAGCAACATCAGTAGTCTAGATTAGTGAGCCCAAACCTAGAAGTTAGATAGATCTTGGTGGGCCAAATTAAAGCCTTCAGCTACAAAGCTAAGGAGCAGTGCCCAGGCCCTGCTGGGGAAGGAAAAACTTGACCATCTGAAAATTTTTGCACTCTAACGGTGAGTGTTTGTGTTTGATCCTAGGGGGAAATTTGCAGTGGTGAGAAAATGTGTAAAGAAAGATTCTGGAAAAGAATTTGCAGCAAAGTTCATGAGAAAAAGAAGAAAAGGCCAAGACTGTCGGATGGAAATTATTCATGAGATTGCGGTGCTCGAGCTGGCCCAGGACAGCCCTTGGGTCATTAACTTACATGAAGTCAATGAGACTCCATCAGAAATGATCTTGGTTCTGGAATAGTAAGTAGTGTTCCCTTTGGCTGGTGAGCCAGGGCCTGGGTCTCACCTTTCCATCCTCAGAAACACCTTCTTCTGCTTTACTGTGCCACTTGTACCTAGCTTTTATTGGCCAGCCTCTTCTCCCTTTGTGGAAGAAACAAGATGGTGAGAGGCCCACCCTTGGCACCCCATTCCTCCTGCCCTTCCCCTTTATTTTATTTTAAATTTTTTTTGGCCAGTCCTAGGGCTTGGACTCAGGGCCTGAGCACTGTCCCTGGCTTCTTTTTGCTCAAGGCTAGCACTCTGCCACCTGAGCCACAGCGCCGCTTCTGGCCGTTTTCTGTATATGTGGTGCTGGGGAATTGAACCCAGGGCCTCATGTATACAAGGCAAGCACTCTTGCCACTAGGCCATATCCCCAGCCCCTGCCCTTCCCCTTTAAAGAAGAAAGAGAGTCAGCTTCTCAGCTCCATGGCTTATCTGTGTCCTTCATAGTTCCTCTTCTGAGATCTGTCTTTTGCCATTTCAGACCTCTTCCTTTGGTTGTCCTCTCACACCCTCTGTCCTTTCCATCTCTTTGGAAATCCCTCCTCAGCTTTGGCTCTTCAACTACCATGATGACTTCTCCCAGGAACGGTCTACAGCTCTCTTCCCCTTCTGTCAGTCCACCGTGTTCCTTCACTGAACCATTCGCCTGCTCAAGAGTCAGTGCCCTTTTCACAACTCAACTCAATGCCACTGCTCTTCCAAAAACTAGCCCTTTTTGACAGTTCCTCTGCTCAGTTTAGTGATCATTCCATTTCTTTACTCTTTTTAAATATGGTACTATAATTTTTTTCTTAAAATTATACTCTTCCTTGTTTTAATTTTACTGTATTCTGTTTTTAAGTACTCCCCATGGTTCCATTATTGATACTGTTATTTGTGTTTGTTCTGTACATCTTTCCTGATGATACTTTTTGAGTAGCTTTGTCTGTTACTTACATGTATTTCTAACTCATTCCAAATTCAGACTCTTTAAGATCTATGTTTCTTTTGTTCCCCATTTCCTCTGGTGTCTCCTTTCTTTCATTGCTCATGCCAGAAAACCTTGCAGCCATCCTTGATTCCATTGTCTACATTAACAGTCGTGCATGATAAATGAGTGGGTGACCTCCTTCAGCCTCTCCAGTAACTCCTTCCCTTATCCCTTGACTTTCCCCGCCCAGGTTGGCCCTTCTGCTGCTGTGAGATAAGTGAGGGAAACAGAGATGTGCTGAAGCTGATCTTGCTTAGAAGCCCACTGTAGAGGTGGATTGTCTGGATTTAGTGACCAGGTTTCTAAAACCCAGATTAGTGCAATTTGGCTGTAAGGTTTTACACTCTGCTTTCAGTTTGAGAAAGGAAGGCCTAGAGACACACCCTGGATAGTGAGGTATTAAACTTCTCAACCACATTAATGGATTGTACTTGTGGAAGCAGGCAGCTTATTATTACTATGTTTACCTATTCCTGACACTCTGACTTGTGCTGTCAGGACTAATAATATAAAATTGAAAATACACAGCTCTACCCCCCAGGTGCTAAAGGTCTCCTAGGAGATGTGTCTTGTCGGTGTTTTACCAGAAATTCCTGAGGATGCTCCTGAGCACAAAGTTTACTGGCCATGATGAATTACATTTGTCCCAGCCACTTGGTCAAGCCTTGAGCCAGTACATTTGCTTTGTGCCTTGTAGGCATTGTTTACAGATTAGTCTTTATGTTGTTAAGCTTTCTAATAAGATTTCTACATGTGAGAAAACAAGGCACAGGAAAAATCATCAGCCTGAGGTCCTACGACAGATTGCAGAGCCAGGGCCGCAGCCTGGGACCATTCCACAGCCTCTGCTCCACACTGCTTTGCTGTCTGCAGCTCCTGAGGCAGTGGGGACAGCACACTGCATCATCCTGGCTTTTTCAGCTCCTGGGATGGATGGGCTTGGCTCACACTCTTCTTCTCCAGCTCTTTTCATCTCTGTTCACACACAATCTACGGTCGGCCAATGATCCCTCTTTAGTATTATTCATTCACTGTTTCCTTTCTGTGTGTGGGGGGGGGGGCATGCACACATGTGTAAACCTGGACCTAGGTGCTGTCCCTGTGCTTTTATGCTCAAGCCCAGTGAGCCACAGCTCCACTTCCAGCTTTTTTAGTGGCTAATTGGAGATAAAAGTCTCACAGACTTTCCTGCCCAGGCTAGCTTTGAACCATAGTCTCAGATCTCAGCCTCCTGAGTAGCTAGGATTACATGCATGAGACACTGACATCCAGTGACTATTTCTTTTCCTATGAATCCCATTTTACGTTAATTTGTCCTTCTCTAGTGCTGCAGGGGGTGAAATCTTTGATCAGTGTGTCGCAGACCGAGAAGATGCCTTTAAAGAAAAAGATGTTCGGAGACTCATGCGACAGATTTTAGAAGGTGTGCACTTTCTACACACTCATGATGTAGTTCATCTTGATTTGAAGGTAAGATCTGTCAGCACATACATCCAGAGGGTGGAAAGTGGCTGGTGGCACGTACATGTCACGTACATGTCTTTTGCAGGTCCCATACACATGCTTGCTACACCCATGTATCTGCAATCCGCAGGTGTCATGGGAGGATATACCATATACACGTCACCTACACGTAGGCCAATAGGACACGGGGGATATTCGCATCCATACTCTACCCAGAAGCCCTCTGCAGTCACCTGCTGGGGGAGGGGCCCTCTCCTCAAGGTACCAGGGCAGGGTTTTAGGACTCCTAAACCAGAAACCGCATTGCCTTCCTCCCCTAGCAGAGCCCCTCTCAGGTACTGTCACCTGGACCTCAACAACAGTCCCAGTGCCCCAAAGGCCCTGCCCGCCATTCACCCCCAATCTGCCACGCATGAACGCCAGGAGACTCCATAAAATCGGGGGTGGGGACACGAGGGGCGGCGGCTCGGTGCTTCCCGAACGCGGCCTGGAGAGGAGCAGGACAGGGGCAGCGTGAATGGCTCGAGAGGGGCTGAAGGGGACTCCAGAGCAGCAACAGACTACCTTGGCAGCCATTGAAAGGCCCTGGAGAGCTAGGCGGTCCTTCAGGGGGCATTAGCGAAGAGGCGGGGCCATCCCAGCTGAGACTTCCAGAGTGAGTCCTCCAGAGGCTAGAGGGCCCTCTTCACCTGGGCGCTGGGTGTCCTCTGGCTTAGTGCCCTGCGTGTCAAATGTCCAATTTGAATTTTTTTAAATCTTTTTCTAGACTTCTCGTATGTTTTAAATAGCTTTTAGCATAGGGCCACATGGTAGTATTTCATAGCTAGCTACACATGAGATTGTAAAGCTCCAAAATTATTTTCTTGTTCCAAACTGGAAGGTAAATAAGCTACATTACACTGGTAAGAAAACTGAGTTTTATTCACTGTGGCACAGAAGCTCCTCCTGGCATAAAGATGCAGGTCTTGTAGAGAAACTTGAACTACCTTGTCTTGTAATTCTATTTCCACCCACATGTCTGGTGATACAAGCTTCTGATCTGACTTGTGCTACCATTCAACAAGAGGCCTTGAAGAGACACTCTTTTGTTTTTGTTTTCTTTTGAGTGTGTTAGTACTGGTCTGGAACTTGGGGCCTTGTGCTTGCGCTCTCTCTTCGCTTTTCTGCTGAAGGTGAACACACACTACCACTTGAGCCACAGCTCCACCCCCAGCTTTTTGGTGGTTAACTGCTGATAAGAATCTCAGGGACTTTCCTGTCCAGACTGGCTTTGAACCATGATCCTTAGATCCTAACCTCCTGGGTAGCTCGGATTACAGGTGTGAGCCACTGACACCCAGCTAGCCAGTCTTCTTACTCAAGCAAGTATTGAAAATATTTGCAGCCCAAACATGGTGTTACATGCTTATAATTCCAGTACTGAAGAAGTCGAGGCAAGACAATAAAAGATTCAAGACCAACTTAGGCTACCTAGCAAGTATTAGGCCAGCTTTGGCTGCATAGTGAGACCCTGTCTCATTAAATCCAAAACAATAGCAACAATAACAACAGAAAACATTGACAGGATGCCTTTACTTTCATGCTTGAATCAGTTTTTTGGTGTTTTTTTTTTGTTTTTTTGTTTTTGTTTTTGGTAGGGGTGAGGGATCCTGCAGAGATAGTTGGCATGCAACTCACTTGGTGACAGATCCATAGGCCTTCCAGCTGCAGTGTTGGCTGTTTTGTTAAAAAGTACTATAGCTTCATAAAAAAATACCTATCATAAATTTTATGACTGGTGCTTTAATTATGTCTTCAAGACTAGTTTCTGCTTTTAATATTGAAAACTTGGAAGTAATCCTACTTTCTTATACCACATTATTAGAATAAATTCTGCATTGATTTCCTTATAGGGAAATTCACACTGTTTCTGAATGATGTATGATATGATCACCCCATATTTCTATTTTCTTTTATTGAAGTATAAAGAGTTGCTGTACCTTACTGTAAGCAAACTTTAGAGATAATGGATTAAATACAAAAGTTCATCTCTAGCCATGTTCTTTCTCTGGTACACTAATAACATCACATTTTGTGCAACTCACTGATACTGGAATGCCCTGGCTATGTAGACGTGTATCCACGGCACCCAGAAGCAAAACTGCACTGTCATCTTCCTTTTCCTCTGACTAGTGGGTTTTTTGTTTTTATTCGGGGTTGGGGGAGGTTCTGAGAAGCAACATAATCTTGTGAGCGCCATTCCACTTCTCTATGTCTTTGGGAAGAATTTTCAATTTGTCAACATGTTCTCAAACAAATGTAAATTTGTTCATTCTATAAAAAAATCGATAATAGACTAAGGCCTAGGGTCAGTACTGGCAGACCTAGAGGCCTACAGCTCCAAATCCTAATAGCTAGGGGCCTTCTGAGTCTCTAGGCATTAGGTTGGAGGCTTGTTGCTCTGGGCTTTAGCCTTTAGAACCCCTGGCACCTGACAGCTGTTGTAATTCTGGGCATCCATCAGCAGTGGGAAGTGGACAAGCAGCAAGAGGTGGCACCTAAGGTTGTGGTGTTCTCTTACAGGCCTCTGAGATCGACCCTCAGGCCTAGAGTAGTAAGTATTCCAGTTCTTAAGAATGCTGGGATCCTCAGCCCTCCACAGGAAGTGTAATAGCTCACGGCCTAGGGTGCCTGAGACCTTGGTCATAATAAGGCTTGGCAGCTCTCTGGGACTCTACCAGTGACCACAGCCCACTGATTCTCATCTTCCCCTTATCGCTCTGGTCTCTCGGTCTCTCTCTCTCCCTCTCTCTCTGTCTCTCTCTTTCTCTCTCTCTCTGTCTCTCTCTCTGTTTCTCTCTCTGTCTCTCTCTCTCTCTGCTGGTCTTCAGCCATTGCCACTGTTATCACTGTCACTGCTGGGCCAGCGGCTATTGCTACCTCTGCCACTGCTGCCACCACCACTGCTGCTGCTTTTGCCTTCACGGTCACTGTGGCTCTGCTATCTTTTCTGCTGCCTCTCTTCATGTCTCAGCTCAGCCTGCTCTACTAAGGAGAAAGAGCAAGACCACTAGGAAGAAGCCTTCTGTGTAGCCTGGTGTTACAACACGAGGGGGTAGCACAGGGCAATGTCTTCCAGCTGACTTGAAAACCAAGCTCAACAGCCTAGTTTATATATTCAGAATGGGAATGTGGCCAGGCCGACTGCACCTATCCCAACAGACATTCATTCAAATGAAGGTGAGTTAGGGCTTCTCCTTGTGTTTGCACAAATCGCTGGCCACCTGTTGGGCCCCCAGCGGAAGTACACCTGGTGGAAGGGTAGCCTGGCTTCAGATTTCCCTAGAATCCACTGGGCTTGGGGGGTGACAAGATTTTTCCCCCTGATGCTCTCAAGGGCGTGTTTGTATTTATTCCCCCATTTTCTTCCAGCTTGTTACTTCTAAATAGACATACAAAACCTTACCCTGTGGAATTTTCCTCAGGTGGCTTCACAGAAAGGTCCAAAGACAGGCCAGTTCATGCTGGATAGTGACTCCTTGCTTCTGCCTGAGATGCTCCCAAACTACAATATCCTCAAGGTTCTCTCTCAGAACTATCCCTTTAACATGCTTTCCTCATGGTTTGGATGAGTGCAAATGGTATTTGTTCAGAAAATACTAACATTAGAGTGATGGGCTTGGTTATTCTCTAGAAGGCTGAGAGAATAAGACCCACTAAACACTATATTCAGTATATTTCCCAGAATATCCTGGAGATAGATGGAGACCTGAGACTAGTTCTGGCACAAGTTTATATAGCCTTAAAATTATACTTGATGCCCTTAGAGGCAGGAACTGCTGGAACTGGTCAATGTGGATTTTTTTTTTAATTAGTGGTTAGTAATTGTACAAATAGGTTTCATTGTGTTTCTGTTTTTTGGTGTGAAATCCTGGTTTTTGTGTCGAAGCACAGTATATTACTAGCAGATTGTTTACCCAGTGTGTTTTCATGTTATCACTTATGGAACGAAGTATCCTGTAGGAACCTTTCTATTGGGAAACACAAGAGAAAGACAAATAGTTCATGTAGACGTTTCCTAATTCTTTAACCATCTCAGTCCTCAAAATAATTCTGGCAGGTGACCATAAATAGAAGTCAGCATCTCTGAGACCGAAAATCAAAACAAGTCTGACATTTCAATGAAGTAAATTTAGGGAGACAATACCTTCAATTAAAAACCTGCAATAGAGCAAGCAAAATTAGTTTGTAAATAATTTGTTGATTCTGTGGACATGAAAGGATTCCAGCTGGCAAAGGATAGCATATGGAACTTCAGTGAACAGTTCCTATAGTAACAGTTCTGAGATGCATGTGGTATGGTCTGAATTTCAGTGTCCTACAAAGTGTGGAGATTGGAACCTAAAACCCCTCGTGATCAGATTGAAAGCTGGACTTTGGGGAAATGTTTAAGTCCCATATGTGAGATTAGGACTTGTTTTGAGAGTTCATTAGAGAGAAGACTCTAATGGGCTTTCCTCTCTAGGATGCTTCCAACCCTGATGCTCAGATCTCAGCCTTCTAAGAAGCTAGGATTACATACATGGGCCATAAGTGCCCCGCCTGTTGCTATTTTCTTATGGTTTAACACTATTTGAATGGGGATTTTATGTGTTTTGTGAGCTAAGGCAGCTATTACTGTACCCCTAACCTACCACAAAATCCTTTAGGCTTTAACAAGTAATCACTCTGTGCAGTGGGATGCTCTTACCTACACACACACACACACACACACACACACACACACACACACAGAGAGAGAGAGTCAAAACTGACCATAACATGCACTAACCCATTCCTAACATAACATTTCAAGAATTTGGGGGTGTGGAGGTCACATGCTTAATCGCTGCTCTCAAGGACTTGTAGGGTCCAGACTTCCCCAAAGCTCTTCCGACTCAGGAAGTCATCATCCATGGACTTTGCCAAACCAGCATCCTTTCTCCTTGTACCCCAATTCAACATTTCATTTAGAGGAAACACCCTGCTCACATGTTCAGACTCTGGGATTTGGCTTGAGACCCAGGCCTTGCCAGTGAGAAGAGGACTTCTCACTGCAGGGACTTTTTTTTTTTTAAAAAAGGGCTTATCATAGTCTGAGATACAGAGATTGAGACATAGAAGAGATGCATGAAAAACAGTAAGCTAAAAAAATAAATAAATACTATGTTAGATGGCCACAAATGCTTTGGAAAGAAATCATCCAAACTAAGGAAGTTAGGACCAAAGCAGATGACAGTTTTGATGGGGTAGATTCAGTGGTTGTCCATGAGGTCTAACACTTGAGCAAAGATCAGAAAGAGTGGGGGATCGCCAGGCATTCCGGAGAAGGAGAGAAGCCAATCCAAAGCCCTAGTGCAGAAGCCTGCCTGCTTTGTTCAAGAAACAAAGAGGCCAAAGAGGAGGGGGAGAAAGAGGGGGAGAGGGAAGGAGGAGGGGAGGAGAAGGAGCCAAAGCAAGGGAGGAGTGGGTGATGTGCAGGTGAGGGAGCAGCAGGTGATGCAGAGCTTCCACTGGGAAGGTTTGGATTTGAGAATAGAAACTAACTTAGGGTTTGAAGGTCAGTCTGGCTGCTGCGTGGGACAGGTCAGGGAGGACAACACTAATGCCCCAGGTGGGAGATGTTAGAGAAGGACTCTGGGTACATAAGGAAAGTCCAGTCCAGAGAATTCTCTGACTCCCAGGTGGGCGGAGATACCCATGAGGCAGCAAGGTTGCAGGCCTGAGCAACTGGAAGAACAGAGTTGCCACTGAGATGGTGAATCTGGGGTACAAATATGATGCTGTTGTGATTGTGAAGTACTTTAGGTGTGTAGGAGTGGAACTTCAGGAGGCCCTACTTGAGATAAAAATTTAATGTCAAGATACAAAGACTTGCCTTCTCTCCCTGTAGCCAAAAATAAGGTGTGTGTGTTGGGGGGAAGGGGGACAGGGGGTTCCTAGGACTTGAACTCAGGACCTGGGCACTAAGGTTTTTCCTTCAAGGCAAGCACTCTACCACTTTGAGTCACAGTGCCACTTCCTGTAGCCAAAAATAAAACACAGAACATAAGGCTCCTCCTCCCTAGGTGTCTCCGCCCAAAGCAAGACTGCAGCCAGTGGGAGCTAGGCAGCAGCACTTTGGGCTGCCAGGTGGGCAGGCTCCGGAGGCCAACCTGCCCAATTCGGTGGCTTAGGGTGAAGGGCACTGGGATCCACCAGCTCCTCTGGATCCTGTGCACTCACGGGGATCGCGCCCTCAGAACTGTGCATGCTCACGGGGACCCGGTAAACTCACAGAGATCTGTCCTGCTCCTGGGGATTCTGTAGGCTTGCTGGGATCGGGCGCGCTCCGGGGCGTCTGGCGTTCGTTCACTGGGATCCAGTATGCTGGCAGGGTTCTTGCAGGCTCACTGTTCGCGCACTTGGGGACTGAGCACATGGGGGTCGAGGGCACTGTTGGGGATCAGCTCCTGCAGTCTCCTTTGCGGGGGCCAGTGCGGGTGGACCAGAGTGGCACAGAGAGCAGAGGCCCAGAGCCCCCGGCAGCCTCCCCACCGCTGGACCGTGTCCTGCCCAGCCCTGACCTCGCTGCCCATGCCCAACCACAGCGCCAGGGAGAAGCCAGGGTCCCGATCCAACGGGGAGAGGGGTGCTCGCTCAAGTACAAAAGAAAGATACGTTAATATATGCATTCCTTGGGGCCCCACCAGTGGGTCCAGCAGTTCCTGTTTTCCCTATCACCAGACTGGGAGGAGCCGGAGTTGCAGCAATAGAGGCCAAGGTTCCACCTGGCCTTTTGGACTGAGAGGATAGTCCACACCTAGGACCACATGTGGGACCCTCCCCCCATCTTCTCAGCCCAGTTTTCCAATTGTGTTGTGTATTTTCTACAATCATTTCCCTTAATAATCAGCTTTTCTCAAATATGGGCGCACTCCAAGTTTTAAAATACTAGAAATGTATTCCTTAGAACAATTGGCATCATATTAGCATATTATCTCATGTTTTCCTGTTACATGAAGATCCCTTTCAATGCAAGGTAGAAGCTTTTGTGGTGAGGGTATGGGGCAGATGGGAGGGGCTGGGAAAAAGATAGGGGAAGGAGTGCATGGCTTTTGTTGGAGGGAAAAGGCAAAGCCAGAACTGATTGCATCCATTTAGCAATTTTGTGCCTGGGGCCTGGGTGACCTCAGCTTCCTATCTCTAATACTTGAGGTTGCACCTAATTTACTTGGTCTGTCTGACCATCCCAGGACCACAAGAGAAGAGAAGAACTTTGAGTTGACTAAGCCAAACACCCAAGAAAATTAAGCTAAGAGAGAACTACAGAGCAAGTCTATCAGCATGAAAGAGGGCTGAGGAGCGATGGAAACTCATCTTTGTTCCTCTGAACCTATTCTAGGTTCAGGAAGTAAGGTGCCCAAAGACCACCTATCTGACCCTGGTTCACATAGCCAGTGAATATCCAGCCAAGCCTCAAATGGTGGTCCCTTGCATCACAAGATACTACTGTATCTCTACAGAGATGGGTTGACAAAGTCCCTGCGCAAATCAAAGACTCAAACACCAAAGCTGGTACAGTAGATACAGAAGGAGGAGAAGCCTGGAAACAGGTTATTTTATGCAAGTGTGTAGACCTTCCCCTTCTTATTTCTATGCAACTACTGCAACCTTGGCTATCATTTGAACCTTAGTAGTAATTCAGGAACCCATTCAAGATTTCTTCTCCCTCCCCCTTTTTCCTAGCAAGGCATTCCATGCTTTGGTTGGGAGGGCTTATTAATTTGCCTTAATTTAGTTTACAAATTCAATACACTTATAGTCACAGTTTATAAATTTGATCAAACACAGAGCTTTGTGAGTGGTAGGCAAGCAATCTACCATTGAAGTGTACTCCAAAAATTCTCTAGGAAAGAAAGTACTTTTGAACATCACACTGAAAGTCAGAAAACATGTTTCCATGTTTACCCACTTAAATAATAAGTCCTTGAAATAAAATTTAAAAGCATAACCTAAGCGGCGGGGAATATGGCCTAGAGGCAAGACTGCTTGCCTCATATACATGAAGCCCTGGGTTGATTCCTTAGCACCACATATATAGAAAAGGCCAGAAGTGGCACTGTGGCTCAAGTGGCAGAGTGCTAGCCTTGAGCAAAAAGAAGCCAGGGACAGTGCTCAGGCCCTGAGTTCAAGCCCAAGGACGGCAAAAAAAGAAAGAAAGAAAGAAAGAACCTAAGACTTCTTGTTATAGGATTAGGACTTAGATGTTTTAGGACCTATTAAAATATATGGTGAAAATTTTTCCTAGATAAGGAAAGGTCGCAGCTTGTGAAAGGTCTCTGTATACCTGGTGTGTGTACCGGCACATGAGACTCCCCTCTAAAGGCAGTAGGAGCAAAGGAAAGGGAAGAAATAGCTGAATCTTCTCAACACCAGACTGGATTCCCCAGAGCCAAGGTTTGTTACTTATCAGGGTTATTAATTTCACTGTTAGTCATGATTACCATCCCTGCCTGTAGCCAAAAGGAATCAGACAGGGCTGCAACAAATGATGGAGCTTCTTTTGTCTTTTCAGAGGCCAGAGGCCTCTTTCCTTTCTTCTTAGCCTTTTTGACATAGCAGCTCTGAAAAAATGAATGCAAAACTATTTTTTACACAATTGTAGTGTTTCCCTGAGGGGGGCTTCTGACCTGTGTAAGGACCATTTGAATACCTGCCCAAGAAAATGCAGGTTCTTAGCTTCTTCTCTACTCAAGGCCTTCTGAACTAGAAATTACATTTTGGTCAAGCTGGCCCATAAGCGCATTCGAGTTTGGTGCTACCGTTGTGTCATTATGGGCTGTTTACTTCTCTTCCTTCTCTCCTCTGTCATCTTTTCTTCCCTTTTGTCTGCTGGTTCCTCTGACCCCTGCTCACTTGATTGCTTCTCCCTCCTTCATGTGAAGGGTTCACAGTAGCCCAGTATTGTTCTTTTAACAAAATATACTCAGATAGGCGAAGAGAAAGAAGGATGACTTATTTCTTATCGCAGTGTCTGCAAGACAGTACAATGAAACACTGGCATCGCCAAGCATCAGCTGTGGGAACATTCCATTTGTGTGGCGGCCTTGTGTTTCCAGCTGTCTTCCCAGGGAAAGGTGGACCTCAGGATTTGGGAACCTTCTTTTGTAGGAGATGTAGCTGATGTGATGTCCCAGATGGTTCCCTGCCACCAGCCTCAGAGCAGAAGATCCCAGCCTGAGTGCCAAGCTTGTGGGGCTGAGGTGGGGAAGACATTGGGGAACGATGGGACTGAATAGAAGAGAAAGGATCAGAGGGGAAAATGGGAACTAACAGGAGAGAGTTAGTATGGGGTTTGGAGCAATGTCAGCAGGGCATGAACCCCTGCTTTTGTCTTCATAGGTCCTGAAAGAAGAGGTCAAGATGGAGGCTGAGGTGAGTTGTGTATTCACGGCGCCTCCTATTTCTCCTTCTAAGGGTATTCCTTTCCCCCTGCAGAGCTTACAGAAAGACCAGCACAAACTTGGAAAACATACGGTCTTTCATCTTCTGATGTGCATATGTTTGTGGGTGATAGAGGAAGAATTAGCCTCCCTTGGGTTCTTATCTGTGTCCATTCAGCTTCAGGTGGATTCAGTCTTTTCCATGACAGCGAATCCTGACACAACACTCAAGAGCTAGGAGTGGCCCAGGCAACAAGGAGCAACTGGTCGTGGACTGGAACCTCCACACAATGAGGCCAGGTAAGCCTTTCTTCATAATGCCTTGGTTATCTCAGATATTTGCTGTACTGAGGGAATGCTGCCCCTGAACAACTATCACTGCTTGCTTCTTGTGTGACTACTGATCCTTTGTGCCTCATGGTTTGTGTCTGTGTCCTGCTCACTTCCCTTAGCTCTTACTTATGCTCCTTTGCCTTCTTTTTTCCAAGTCTGTATTTCCTCAGGTACTTCTTGTCCTACCCATGACCTTGTGCACTCATCTCTTCCCACAGCATTCATTCTAGGCTGTGTATGTAGGGAAGTCCTGAGTGGATTTGTTCAAGCAGGTCTTTCCATATAATCAGCAGCCGGTTGCTCATCCACACGGAATATTTCCATAGGTACTCCAATCTCATGATAGCACAACCTGGTCTTACTATGTCACCAGTCCCAAGTCGCCTCCTCAGGGACCTCATTCCAACAGGTAGTTACCCAATTTTAGAATTCCAGCTATCTCCCTGATTTCACCAGTCATAAAAGTTTGTATCACTCCATACTGTGAGTTGCTCTAGATCAGATTTGGAGACCTTTGTGGTAAAAAAACATTACAGTTATGGCATGTTTGTTCATGGAACACTGCTTATAATTGCAGCCATAGATGCAACATCTCAAGACTGTTGACTTCTGATGTTTCCTTCTGCCTCCTCACTTTCTCACTTAATTCCTTACCTAGTACCCTGTACCACACTCTCCCTCCTCTGCTCCCTCTCCTGCCAGCACAGATGACCCCTCCTCCAGACTGCACGCCCCATTGTCTCTGTCATCCATGGAAGGCCTCCCAGGTGTGTTTATTTTTGTCCCTTTTTTTCCACATCCCTGTTCTCACCTTGGCAAAGACATCTGTCCTCATGTCTTACATATTTTCCTTTGTATTACTATATTTTTCATGAAAATGTTTTGTGGTTTTGTTTCAATAATTTTTAATATGACATAAAATAAAACTAGTATCTTCTGTGGGTACAACCATGCATGTAGTTCTCCCCCAGATTGTAGCTACACTTTCTCCTTGCTCCTCATACCTGACAACCACTGTGTGATATACCCTTAATTGACATTATTCAGTTTTCTTAACATTTGTGTCATTTTTCCATCCCATTTTCCCATTCAGTGCTGCATCCCAAGTGTAACATACAGTTAGGCACTGTAAAACCCATGGGGTTGTGCTTGTATTTCCTCCTATCCCCAGGATGCTGAGAAAGATGCTGTTTTCATCTGTGTTTTGTGGATGAGGAGAGTGAGTGTTACACAAATTGCTGTAAGGAATAGGAATGAGATGCTAAGGTGCAGACAGGGATGAATGCATTTGTTCATGTCCACATCTAGCTAATCCTGTCCATCCAGTTCTGCCATTTCTGCTGGCTGAAGGGTTTGCTCAGAGCTGTCTGTCTGGAGGGGACACCATCCCTCTTGTCACTTCCATCATTGCTCTTTCTTTGTCAGTTGTGAGGCTTGAACTCTTGGCCTGGGCACAGTCCCTGGCCACTTGAGCTCAAGGCTAGCACTCTACCATGTGAGCCACAGCACCACTTCCAGTTTTCTGGTGGTTAATTGGAGATAAGAGTCTCATGGACTTTCCTGCCCAGGCTGGCTTTGAACTGCAATCCTTAGATCTCAGCCTCCTGGCTAGCTAGGATTACAGGTTTGAGCCACCACTGCCTGGATCATTGCTCTTTCTTTACCTCTCCTCATCTTCTATCCTCTCACTTCAAGCTGAGCTTCCCAGCTTGCTTGGTTCCTCCATGTGTCCCCATGGCCTCTCACTGAATTCCTCAGATACACTTGGTCCTCACTGAATGTTGGTTGACTAAAAGACTGGGTGACTCCCAGGCTATTGCGTAATCCAGTCATCCAGTCCAGGGCTGGAGTGGTCAGTGAAAATGTAGAGGAAGGAAATCACATGGCAGAAATTGTCAAGAAATCTTGCTGACTCCAAAGCTGGCTGGGGAGCAAAGGGCAGAGGATCCTCAGCACTACCAGCCCTTTGTTATTAGAGAATGATTGCCTAAGGAATGACCCTGGATGACAAGCATTCCAGGCTGATAGAACTGTGGCCATGAGTCTTTGCCCAGAAGGTGAGAAGGTTGTCAGTTAGGTGGGTGAAAGACTGGAATTCAGCAGAGCATGAATGTCCAGGTGATGATGAGACAGTCTGAAGAATTCCCAGTTTGCATTATGTGCTGGAACTGGATCTGGCAGAAAGGAACAACCCACAACTCAAATTGCTGCCTTCCAACCTTTCAGCACAGAGGTGGTCATGGAAGCCTGAAGAATGGTGTTTCCCACTCTGGAGGGATGGGGGAGAGCCAACCACAGAGGCATAACCATTGAGCTTAGGGAGATAAGCTCACCTGTAGGGCAGGGTGAAGAAGGAACAGGGTGATATGTGTCAGCAAACCTTAGCAGCCTGAGGTGAGAAAAGATGAGGAAGGAGAGTTTTAAAGAAGATCCAGTGGCGTGTCTGCTATTTGTGAGGTCCAGGGACATGTGGCTGAGGAATCTGGAATGTGGCAGTGGGGTTTGGATGCCCTGTGGCCCACATTCCTTGCTGAAACAGAGACTTGTGGAATTGAAAGCAAGTTTGCAGTGAGCCCAGCAGGTGAGAGGAGACCAAAGTTGTACCTAAATGCATGAGGAGTCAGAATGATTTGGGAGTGAGTTTTGATTAGGACACGGTGAGACGAAGATAGTCCCAGAGATGGAACAGCACAGGACATCCAGCTCATAGGAACTCCACGTAGGAGAGTCAGTAGAGGCACTGCCAGCTCTGGTGTTATTGTTTTTTGTTAACCTCTGAGCACCCTTCAGTTATCCACACCCATCTTAATTGGTTGTTTATTCTTTCCCCTATTTCTAAATGATAAAAGACATTGAAAGACTGAGGATGAACCCTCCTCTTTCTCCTACCTCTGTTTCTCAGTTACCCAGTAACTCATGTTCTTTACGGCATGGTGCTAGTTTCTTCTTGGCCATCGCGTCAGAGAGATTATAATCATACAAGCACTCCTCCCTTCATCCATCCATTTAGTGTGTGTGTGTGTGTGTGTGTGTGTGTGTGTCCCAGTCCTGGGGTTTGAATTCAGGACCTGAGCACTGTCTGTGAATTTTTGGGCCCCAGGCTAGCACTCTACTACTTGAGCTGTAGGTCTACATCCATTGTTTTTTGTTTGTTTTGTTTTTTATTTTCTGTTTTTTTTGTGGATGGGAAGGGGCTCAGTTAAGTGAAGGTGAGAATTTCAGTTTTCTGCCCAGGCTGGCTTTGAACAGTGATCCTCAGATCTCAACCTCCTGAGTACCTAATATTACAGATATGAGCCACCAGGCTATATATAAAGTGTAGCAGAGAATTTATACTGTTATGTATCTTTGTCTTTCTCCCCCAACAATATATATCTTGGAGAGTATTTACTTTCAGTACATAGGGAACCAATGCATTCTTTTGTGTAGTTATATCATATTCAATTTTATAGATACAACATTGCTTACATAACTACTCTACTACTAGCTGATTATTTTTATCATTGGCTTCTTATAAACAAGGGTAAGCCAAATTCTTTTTACTGGGTAGCTTGTAGGATACGCTCTCAGAGTATGATTTGTTGGAGCCAAAAGGTAAGTGCGATTTCTATTATGATGGCTATTTCTAACTTGCTCTTCCTTTGCCTGTTTTTCTCTCCATGTTCACTAGCGTTCTCTTACTATGACAAAGTTTCTGAGGTTTGTGGTGTCCCAGTACCTCACAGTGGGGTCCGTGGAGGAGCTCATCTCTTTACCTCATAGCAGTCAGGAAGCAAAGAGGAAGAACCTGGGTTTTCAATATCTCTTCCATGGCCACATCCTGTGTCCTCACTTCACTTCACTTTAAACTTCTTCTAGTGACTCTCCTTTTTTCTCCAAACATTTCATCTCATAAAGATTCCTTTCTCTAAGTTGGTGGAACATAATGCTCTGAATGCTAACTTTCTTGAACTCTGTTTTCAGGTCTGGAGTGCCAAACATTAGTGTCTCATAGATCGAGGGGAGGGGAGGATGTTTAATCTAGGACTTTGATTTACTTTTATGATTAATAGGTGTGTTCCCTTTGTGCTTTCTCAAAAACCACACTGATTTCTTTAATACCATCTTTTCAGTTCTGCTCTATACATTACCAAGTAGGTTATTCACGTTAGCATTACTGAAACAAATGCCTGAGATAATTGGTTCATACAGTAAAAGGTCTATGTTGGGTCAGAAATTGAAGGTGCCAGTCAATGGTCATTTGCCCTATTGCCTTTGGGCCTGTGGCAAGGTAGCCCAACACAACAGGACACATGTCTCAGAAGAAAGCCATTCACTCATGAGCAGAAGGGAGAAGCCATGGTCCCCAATAACCAGAAGACCTCCTGCTAGGTCCTGCCTGATAAAGGTTCCCCACAATCCAGGATTGCTAACTTCTTGATGCTGAATACCTTGGCTTCTGGGAGAGACACTTCAGATCCAAATTATAGCACTATATTCTGTATCATAAAACATGTCTCAGAACTGGGTACTGGTGGCTCACAGTAGCTGCTCAAGAGGCTGAGAACTGAGGATCCTGGTTTGAAGCTCACCTGGTCAGAGAAACCTGAGCAGCTCTTCAATTTACCAGCAAAAAATCAGAAGTAGAAGTGTGGCTGAAATGGTAGAGCAGCAGCATTAAGGGCAAAAGCCAAGGAAGGGAGAGCATGAAGCCCCATGTTCAAGCCCCAGTACTGGCACACATGCCAAAAGAAAAGTCTCTGCACACTGCAAGAGATTTATATCATTGAAAGAATATTCTCTGGCCACGTGGAACAAAATAAGATGTCAGTAATAAGAACATTTCTAGCATACCTTGAAAGACTTGGAAGAAATCTGAGCTAAGGCTAGAGCAAAAGAGAAAAGAAGAGGGGCAGTGTCAGGGGTGGCAGCTGGTGACAGATCACAAAGGTGAAGGGAAGGGACAAGTCTGAGGTGACATTCCTATTTCTGTGCTCAGAAACATTCAACACCTGGGTTTAAGGGATACATGGAAGTAATTTGTAGAAATCAGATTACATTGAGTTGTCTCATAATCTTGAAATGTAGACCTGATATTCCCTGTAATCAATATCCATGTAGCCCCCAGCAGTGCACTGAGATGGTATTTAAGGTGTCACAGTAGAGTGGCCATGGTGGTGGCTAACCTGTGGAGAGCTATAGTAAGGACGTCAACCACGTAGGTCCTGTTTCCAAGTGCCCCTGTCTGCCAGCATCTTATATAGCTGCAGTAACTGCTGAAGGACTCATCAGATACTCACGTCCCTGGAAGATAGAGGACGAGGCCACAGCTCAGGCTGGGTAGCAGAACTTTCAGCAGAGAATTCTTTCATCAATAGAGAGGTGGCAATAGGTAGAGAAAGCCAATTGGAGGTGGGCACTTGGAAAGTTTTTCACACAAAAACATGAGTAAAGCCACGTCAGGATGTGTTGGGCAGAGCTGACTTACCTGTGAGCCCAGGAGAGCCTTAGTCCAGCCACAGTATGACAGCTTCCTGTGTTGTGGGACGGTAGCTCTTCCTGCTTGCTCTTGGCTTTCCTTTGCTGTTCTCTGCTAAATGACAAACTCCACCTGGTCTGTTGTGTTTCAGCCTGTGAGGAAGTTGGGCGTGGTGGTGGTTGGTGTTGGCAGAGCTGGATCCGTGAGGATGAGGGACTTGCAGAATCCAGAATACAGAGTCAGCAAAAAAGAATAAATTCAGAAAAAAGTCCTTCGTTTCCATATATTTGGGGTTCATATGTAAAATATGTTTCATATATATGAGTATATATATATATGTATATATATATATATATAGTTTCTTTTGACACAAGTTAGAGTCAGGACCTTTTGCTGATTATATTGCCAATAGAAAAGTGCCCCAATCAGAGTACTTGATTGTTCTATGTGTCTTTTCTGTAGTTTCTACATTTTCACCTAGGTAACAACTATTTAGACATGTTCACTGTATGTGAAGAATGTGAAAACTCTTTTATGTACTTACTGTACTTAATGCTCAGATAAACTCTTGAAGTAGGTGTTTTACTTGCTCCTGCTGTAACGGAATCCCTGAGCCTTGGTATCTCATAAAGAAAAGAGATTTACATGAGGCTCAGTACAAAGGCTAGAATTCCAGGCTTAACCAGCTGTATCCACTTGGCATGTGGAGTGGGCCTCCTTTTGTCCCACACCCAGTGGAAATGTGGAAAGGCTGGCTGGCACATTCACACAGAGAAGATCTGAACTCCCCTTAAGAGCCACTTCCATCCTGTGAGGGCAAAACAAAAGCATTGGTCTGTTTGTGGGAGGAGGGGCCCAGATTCATCCCACTGGACCCCTCTGCCATGTTTACAACCAAGCAGTAAGACACTGGAACCCTGCTGGGAGCAATATTTATAAGGAACATGTGTCCTGTCCTGAGGCAGACACAGAATCTCAAGATGTGCAACTGTACACAGTGGTCCTAACTGGCTTGTGTTTCCCATTTTTGTCATGGCAGGAAAGGTCTTGCATGAAGAGCACATAGAACTCTTGATGGAGGAATTTGCATTCCTGAAAAAAGAAGTCGTGGGGAAAGAACTGCTGAAAGGATCCCTTCACTTCACAGGTCAGTTTTAGTGTGCAGACACATTGAATGCCCAGCTCCTTTCCTTCTTCCGGAAGTTATAGGAACATTGGCTGGGTGGACAGTATTTCATGTATTGTATATTGGACTATATACTGTATGGTAGTCATTCTTTGAGAGCTTCCTGTTCTCATGGATGGATGGATTCTCATGTGGGAGTCAGGACCTGAGTCCTGAGTGATCACTCAGTCACCTGAGTGATTTTTCTTAGGGAAAGCAGATCTTTAGGATCCTCGACCTCATTGAGTGTAAGATCCTTCATGTGTTCAATAGTTTCAAAACAATGCAACTTCATAGTTTGTCTGGTCATTGAAAATGTCATACAAGAGTTGTGACAGGAGGGATAACAATTCAAGTGTCATATAACTCATATGATAGTCATGTAAAGTTGGCCATTATTACCTTTGGTACAGGTAAAACAATAGATGCTCATAGGCCTTGAGCTCACATACCAGTCATGTGACAAGCCAGGCTGGAGTTTCACTATGTGGCAGAAACTTACAGGAGCTTTTTAGTAATGTGTTCAGAGGAGTTGAACTACAGGAGATGGTAAGCAACCCAGACAGAGCCGATTTTCCTTCTAAGTCTGATGCTTCCCTTCGATCCTAGTGCTTTCTCTAACTTTTGTTTGCTTTTACTTAGAACTTTTCTGTGTGTCACGCTGGGGCTTGCACTTAGGTCTGAATGTTCTCTGCTTTTTCCCTCAAGGCTAGCACTCTACCACAGGTGCCACAACTCCACTTATGGCTTTATGGAAGTAAACTAAAGATAAGCGTATCATAGACTTTCCTGGCCCAGCTGGCCTCAAACAAAGTAGCTTAGATTATAGACATGAGCTACCAAATTCTCTGGGTCTTCTTCTACAGCATACTCATTGTTTTAAGTGTTAATGTCACAGTCATAACAAATGTTTCATCAACATAATGCAACATATACGCAGTCTTCAGTTTAGGTTCTGTTTAAGATTTGGGCTAAGGCCAGAGGTGAGCATTTGAGCATCATGTTTGAGCAGAAATTCTAATACTTAATCCTAATACCTGAGTGTACTTTTATGAAGACTTAAGGAAACATTTAGTACTCTATCAGCTTGTTGACCTTGAACTAGATGAAAGGTATTGCTGTTTTCTGCAGTCTTTTAAGATATTCTGATGTGTGCCATTTCTTGTGGAGTTTATAAGAATCTATGTTTCAGGGCCGATAGAGGGTGGCTCGTCTCCTTTGGGTGGTGATGGGAAATAACTCAGGACTTCAGACCTGCTTCACATGAGCCATGCTTCAGCTTTTGCTTTTGCTTTGTTTGTTTGTTTTTCAGATAGGGTCTTGCACATTTAGCTGGTGCCAGCCTGAGTCAGTGATCTTCCTACCCCTTCTGCCTCCTGAGTACCTAGGACTACAGGTCCTGCTTTTTGAGATAGAATCTTACTAACTTTTGTCCAGGCTGGCCTGGGCAAAAGTGTCCCTGTCCTGTAGGTGATATTACAGGTTTGCACCACTGTGCTTGGCTGCTGGATGACTTTCAATCATTTATTGAAGAGCATGGAGATATGTGTGTATGTGTGTGTGTGCACGCACTTGTGCGCACACGCATATGGGGCTATATATGGACATGTAAATATGCTGACTATATTAGAAGCCTAAAAGTCTTTATTACCCTCTTTAGCTGAATTGAGTGCTGCTGCCAGTAGCACATCTCATTTTACTAGCAAAATGGAATTTCAAAATTAAAAGGGAGTTGTTTTCGTGAGTCCACATTTAGCCACCAGGTAAGGCAAGGTCCCTGTGTCCATCTGCTCTCCCCTGGCTGCTGGACTCTTTCCCTTGTGAAGCATTCTCTTCTTGCCAGTCCCCTCAGCATTTGTGCTTCCCCACCACTGGCCTTTGTCAGGCATTCTCTTTTTGCTAGTCCTCACAGTATTTGTGCTTCCCCACAGCTGGCCCATTGGAAGAGGCGCAGTTTGGCTTTCCTGCATTTAGTGGCATCTCTCGTCTGACTTGGCTGGTGTCCCTCTTTGGTGAGCTTTCTCTGGTGTCTGCCACTTTGGAAGAGCGAAAAGAGGAGCAATATATGAAAATGACTGTGCATCTGGAGACCAAGGACAAATGGTAAGTTGTGAGAGACAGTAATAGGAAGGAGACATTGGGATGTGTCCGTTGTTCACAAGGATGACAATAGAGAAAACCCCAAGGGGCACAGCCAGGTGTTTACTGCAGAGAGCTGGCAGCTTCCAAAGTCTAGGAAGGATCCTCACTTGTGCTGTCTCCATTTGCCAGTGAGTGGGTCGTGGCTTACGGAATTGAAGCATGTTTACTGTGGTTTTGTTTGTGTACTTACTTTAGAGATGGGGTTCTCACTGTTTTCCCAGGAAGGTCCCGAACTATTTGGCTCAGGTAATCCTCTTGCCTCACCCTCCCCAGTAGTTTGGACTCTAGGCCTGCACCCCTGCTCCCAGCTCCTTTCTTGTAGCTTTATTGATGTGGAAATGGAGGTGTAAGAAACATCTTAAAATTCTTCACTGCCTCAAATTTGAAGGACTTGAGAAATTTTCTGAGATAACTCAGAGTATTTATATTACCTCAGGTTCTATCCACTGTCTTTCAGCTGTCTTCTTAGCCTGTGACTGGCTTGTGACTGTGCCTTGGAGGAATGCTTTGGCATGTGTCCAGTTATTTTCTCTCTTCCTTCCCCCTTATCTGATTCTGTAAGCTAGAATGAGACACTTCAGCTCCAAGAAGGAAACTGTCTGAGCACACATTTGGAGCTACTGATAATTGTTGTCGTAGGACAGAATCCCTCAAGTTACCTTCAGACAGTGTAGTTGAGTGAATGAGAACACAAAGTAATCGTGAAAATGGCCCACAGAATACCTAGGAAAGTAGCGGTCATCCATCCGACCCTTGTTGTACAAATGCAGTCTAAGGCGATGCTTTGTGGCTAGCATGGCTTGGCCATTCACGAGCGTTTGCAAACTCAGTCTTTATACCAGCTTAGTGAGGTGGGCATCCAAGAGTCTTCCCAAGGACGCTGTTAGACCTTTCCTTGTCTGGAACAAATGACAGAGAGAAATTGATTTCAGGAGGAAAGGTGTGTTTTGGCTCCCCTTCAGGCCTTTGAGCGCAGGCACAGTTGTGATGAGCTGGTGGTGAGGCTGACATCATGAAATCAAGAGTGAGCAGTGGCAGAGGCTGCTCACCTCCTGCGGCCAAAGCAGGCTGCACAGTCCATGAAGGGGCAGGGTCAGACACACACCCAGTGATCTCCTTGCACTAGACCCTAACTCATAGGTTTTCAGCACCTCCCCAAATAGACCCACAACAAAGGAGCGAGCCTTCAACTTGGGACACTATGCAGCCATTTTCTCTTCAACCACTAACTGATACAGGGCTCTGAAGTCCCTAGGCCAGTTGCTTTTTGCAGCACTCAAGCTGTGAATTCTCCCTAACAGTGCTGGAAGCACACTAAAACAAGTTTAGACTTCGGGAGTTACTGTCTGTACTTCCTCACAGTGCTCACTTAGCATTGAGGGGAAGGGTCACCGGCCCCACATCCCAGAGGGAGTTAGGACATTTCAGTGCTGCTTACTCCCAAACTCTAGTCCCTCCTAACTTACTGGCAGTTTTTCAATTGTTTTTATGGCTATGCATTCAGATATTGCTTAAGCCAAACTCATGCAGCTATCCAGTATATAAGCAGTGACTAAATCGACTGTATCCGGGTCCTCAAGGTGCTGTGGAAGGAGATCACAGGCCTGTGCCCTGCCTGGTCCCTCAGGACTGGCTAGAAAATTGCCACCTCGGCAGCGCTACAGACAGGGGCTGACACTGGGTAGAGGATGTGGCCAGGCAGCTTCCTGCAAAGGGGACGAGGCACTGTCAGTGCTCTGGTTGGTGAATATTTGATTTGTCACTATTGATGAGGGATGAAAAAGAGGAAGCCCTAGGGAGCCCACGTCTGGCTTTGTTGGACCATGTGGAATCACTTGCTGTACACACTCAGAATATGAATGGACCAGGCCTCTCCTTTAGGTCAGAATTTACCTGGGAAAAGATTCTTCCTTTTGCACAGGCAGACATCACAGCTCTTACCTGAAATCCAGAAAAGAAACAACCAAAAGCAACTCAGAGAAAGGAGGGTCACACTTTGAAGAACCGACATGTATCTGACTTTGATTTTAGGTTTTCAGGAGCTCTGATATGTGCTCCAGTGAGAATCTGAATAGAATAGAGAGGACTGATTTTGAACCAATAGTTTGCATTTTCCTGCATGGGAGGTGGTGGTGAGAGAGTCATTGAGATTGTGATGAGAAGAACACTAAGGATCCTTCCTCATGAAATGTTCACACTTTAAACACACATGATTGCAAGTGGTACTTGGATGGCCTGTCTTCCATACATGAACACTCTGGAAGGAACAATAAAACTCCAGGAAAAAAGTCCTGAGAGGCTCTGGGCTAGGGATTAGTTGTGTAATTCTCGCTACTAGGAAGCTGGGACATGAGGACCCCATATGAAGAAGCCACTGCAGGCAGGAGAGTCCATGAGTCTCTTATCTCCAAATAAACACCAAGAGAGCCACAGGGGGAGCTGTGGTTGAAGTGGAAGAGCACTAGCCTAGCTTATAGCAGGCCAGCTCAGGCACGGTGTCTAGGCCCTGAGTTCAAGCCCCAGAACTGCACAAAAGGAAAGGTCTGAATGCCAGACTTGTTTCCACAAAGTCAATGAGTAGATTCTGCTATGCTGGGACCAAAGTAATCAAGAGCAGTTGACACCAAAGTTGGAAACGCAGTCCCTAATGTCTTGCAAAGAGGTGAACATCTGGATGTCACTGAGCCAACATGTTGAGCCACAGCTGCAAGGAAGTTGGGTGCCCACAGAGGCCCTGGCCCCAGGAGGTTGGCAAGCCTTCCCACCTCTTTCCTGTCATGTGCTTTTTATCATGAGGATTCTCTTGTCTTTTTGCAGTT